>NC_029794.2:94888555-94892674 GCF_000816755.2 Arachis ipaensis
TGAATTCGAAATCATGTACTTCTTGTTCTTTTGTGATTAAAAACATTATTCATTTAAAAAAGGTGATGGATTCATAGGACATTCATAGCTTTAAGACATAGACACTAGATACTAATGATCATGTAATGAAGACACAAACATAAATAAAGCATAGAGAATGAAAACAGAAAAAAATAAATAGACAATGAGATTAAGGAACGGGTCCACCTTAGTGAGGGTAGCGTCTTCTTCCTTTTAAAGAATCAATAGTGCTCTTGAGCTCCTCTATGTCTCTTCCTTGCCTTTGTTGCTCCTTCCTCATAGCTCTTTGATCTTCTCTAATTTCATGGAGGAGGATGGAATGCTCTTGGTGCTCCACCCTTAGTTGTCCCATGTTGGAACTTAATTCTCCTAGGGAAGTGTTAATCTGCTCCCAATAGTTTTGTGGAGGAAAGTGCATCCGTTGAGGCATTAGTGGTTATGGAAAAACAAAAAAGCAATGCTTTTTCCACACTAAACTTAAAATGTTTGCTCGTCCTCGAGCAAAAGAAGGAGGAAAGGAGGAGAAGGAGGTGTGTGGTGGGTTCGGCCAAGGGTGGGGGAAGTGTGTATGAAAAGGTGTGGCAGGTGGGGATCCTGTGGGGTCCACAAATTCTGAGGGGTCAAGGACTTATCATCCCTGCTCCATTGAGGCGTGCAAAAACGCCCTTAGTGTGCAATCCTGGCGTTTAACGCCAGACTGCTGCTTGTTTTTGGCGTTAAACGCCAGCTCTTCTCCCTTTCTTGGCGTTAAACACCAACTTGATGCTCTGTTCTAGCGTTAAACGCCAGTCTAGTGCTTGTTTCTGGTGTTTAACGCCAGCTTGATGCTTCTTTCTGGCGTTAAATGCCAGTCTAATGCTTCTTACTGGCGTTTAAACGCCAGTAAGCTCTTCCTCCAGGGTGAGCTATTTTTAATGCTATTTTTCATTCTGTTTCTGATTTTTCAGTTGTTTTTGTGACTTCACATGATCATCAACCTAAAGAAAACATAAAATAGCAATGGAAAATAAATAGATATAATTAAATAATATTGGGTTGCCTCCCAACAAGCGCTTCTTTAATGTCAATAGCTTGACAGTGAGCTCTTATGGAGCCTCACAGATAATCCGAGCAGTGTTGGGGCCTCTCAACACCAAACTTAGAGTTTGGTTGTGGCCTCCCAACACCAAACTTAGAGTTTGAATGTGGGAGTTTTGTTTGACTCTGTATTGAGAGAAGCTTTTCATGCTTCCTCTCCATGATTACAGAAGAAGAACCTTGAGTCTTATAGTTTGCAATGTCTGCAAACCACGGAGCTTCCTGAATAGCAAACAATTGCTCATCCAGAAAGTTTTCAGAGATCTCAGTAGGAGGGAGAGATGCTCCTGCTACTGGTTCTATCTGGGACAGGTGATCAGCTACTTGATTCTCTGTCACTTTTCTGTCTCTTATTTCTATATCAAACTCTTGCAGAAGCAACACCCATCTTATGAGTCTGGGTTTTGAATCCTGCTTTGTGAGGAGATATTTTAGAGCAGCATGGTCAGTGTACACAATCACTTTTGATCTCACTAAATAAGATCTAAACTTGTCAATGGCATAAACCACTGCAGGCAACTCCTTTTCTGTGGTTGTGTAATTCTTCTGTGCGTCATTCAAAATACGGCTAGCATAGTAAATGACGTGCAGAAGCTTGTTATGCCTCTGTCCCAATACTGCACCAATGGCATGGTCACTGGCATCACACATTAGTTCGAATGGTAATGTCTAGTCTGGTGCAGAAATGATAGGTGCTGTGACCAACTTAGCCTTCATAGTCTCAAAGGCCTGCAACACACCCTGTGTCAAAGACAAATGGTATGTCAGCAGCTAGCAGATTGCTCAGAGGTTTTGCGATTTTTGAAAAATCCTTTATAAACCTCCTATAGAATCCTGCATGCCCCAGAAAACTTCTGATTGCCTTAACATTGGTGGGTGGTGGTAATTTTTCAATTACCTCTACCTTAGCTTGATCCACCTCTATTCCCTTGTTCGAAATTTTACGCCCAAGGACAATTCCTTCAGTCACCATAAAGTGACATTTTTCCCAATTTAAAACCAGGTTACTCTCTTGGCATCTTTTCAGAACAAGTGCTAGATGGTTAAGACAGGAGCTAAATGAGTCTCCAAATACTAAGAAGTCATCCATGAAGACTTCCAGAAATTTCTCTACCATATCAGAGAAGATAGAGAGCATGCACCTCTGAAAGGTTACAGGTGCATTGCATAGACCAAAAGGCATTCTTCTGTATGCAAATACTCCAGATGGACATGTGAATGCTATTTTTTCTTGGTCCTGAGGATCTACTGCAATTTGGTTGTAACCTGAATAGCCATACAAAAAACAGTAGTATTCATGACCTGCTAGTCTCTCTAGCATCTGGTCTATGAATGGTAAAGGAAAATGATCCTTCCTAGTGGCTGTATTGAGCCTTCTGTAGTCAATACACATACGCCACCCTGTAACTGTTCTTGTAGGAACCAGTTCATTCTTTTCATTATGAACCACTGTCATTCCTCCCTTCTTAAGGACAACATGGACAGGGCTCACCCAGGGGCTATCAAAAATAGGATAAATAATCCCAGCCACTAGTAACTTAGTGACCTTTTTCTGCACTACCTCCTTCATGGCGGGATTTAGCCGCCTCTGTGGTTGAACCACTGGCTTAGCATCATCCTCCAATAGGATCTTGTGCATGCATCTGGCTGGGCTAATGCCCTTAAGATCACTTATGGACCACCCAAGAGCTGTCTTGTGTGTCCTTAGCACCTAAATTAGTGCTTTCTCTTCCTGTGGCTCTAAAGCAGAGCTTATGATTACAGGAAAAGTGTCACCTTCTCCCAGAAATGCATATTTCAGGGATGGTGGTAGTGGTTTGAGCTCGGGTGATGAGCGGATAATTTATACACTTTTTGGCATTGTTTTTAGTATGTTTTTAGTATGTTTTAGTTAGTTTTTATTAGTTTTTATTTAAAAATCACATTTCTGGACTTTACTATGAGTTTTTGTATTTTTCTGTGATTTCAGGTATTTTCTGGCTGAAATTGAGGGACCTGAGCAAAAATCTGATTCAGAGGTTGAAAAAGGACTGCAGATGCTGTTGGATTCTGACCTCCCTGCACTCAAAGTAGATTTTCTGGAGCTACAGAAGCCCAATTGGCTCGCTCTCAATTGCGTTGGAAAGTAGACATTCTGGGGCTTTCCTGTAATATATAATAATCCATACTTTGCCCAAGATTTGATGGCCCAAACAGGTGTTCCAAGTCAGCTCAAGAATTCTGGCGTTTAACACCGGAACTGGCACAAAAGCTGGAGTTAAACGCCCAAACTGGCACAAAAACTGACGTTTAACTCCAAGAAAAGTCTCTACACATGGAAGCTTCAATGCTCAACCCAAGCACACACCAAGTGGGCCCGGAAGAAGATTTCTACATTAATTACTGATTTCTGTAAATCCTAGGCTACTAGTTCTCTATAAATAGGACCTTATACTATTGTATTTTCATCTTTGGACGTTTAGTCCCTAGACCTTGGAGGCTGGCCATTCGGCCATGCTTACACCATTATCACTTTTGTATTTTCAACGGTGGAGTTTCTACACACCATCGATTAAGGTGTGGAGCTCTGCTGTTCTTCATGAATTAATACAAGTACTATTGTTTTTCTATTCAACTCAAGTCTATTTCTTCTCCAAGATATTCATTCGCACCCAAGAACATGATGAATGTGATGATTATGTGACACTCATCACCATTCTCACCTATGAACGCGTGACTGAATGTTTTTTTTATCTTTTAATTATCAATCCTCCATAACCATCTGAATTCGCCTGACTGAGATTTACAAGATGACCATAGCTTGCTTCAAGCCGACAGTCTCCGTGGGATCGACCCTTACTCACGTAATGTATTACTTGGACGACCCAGTGCACTTGCTGGTTAGTTGTGCGGAATTGTGACAAAGTGTGATTCACGTTTGAGAGCTCCAAGTCTTTGGCACCATTGTTGATGATCACAATTTCGTGCACCAAGTTTTTGGCGCCGTTGCCGGGGATTGTTCGAGTTTAGACAACTGACGGT
>NC_029794.2:94894767-94919111 GCF_000816755.2 Arachis ipaensis
GAATTCTTATTAAAAATTTTGAATCCCTTTATTTTCTTTTCCACTCAATTTTCAAAAAACCACAAAAAAATTTATAAAATCATAAAAATAAAAAATATTTTATGTTTCTTGTTTGAGTCTAGTATCAATTTTTAAGTTTGGTGTCAATTGCATGTCTTTATTCTTCTCGCATTTTTCGAATACATGCATTATGTTCTTCATTAATCTTCAAGTTTTTCTTGATGATTTCATTGCTTTGATCTTTAAATTCTCTTGTTTTGTGTGTTTTGTTGTTTCTCATATGCATTCTCAATTTGTTAGTGTCTCTTATATGAAAATTTTTAAGTTTGGTGTCCTGCATGCATTGTTTGTTTGATTTGAGTTTCCTAAGATTAATTGTATTTTGATTGTTTCTCATCATTGAAAAATTCAAAAAAAATTCTCAAAACTATGTCTTTTCAAGTCAATAATACAGAGAATTGAAGATTCAGAATATTCAGCAGAGGAATCAAACAGAAAAAGCTGGGCGTTCAAAATGCCCAGTGAAGAATGAAAACTGGCATTTAAACGCCAGCCAGGGTACCTGGCTGGGCGTTTAACGCCCAAAAAGGTAGCATTTTGGGCGTTAAACGCCAGAATGGATGCCATTCTGGGCGTTTAACACCAGAAGGACACTAGAGGAAAGATTTTGTTTTTAATTCAAATCTTTTTCAAATTTTCATAATTTTTCAAAATCAAATCTTTTTCAAATCATATCTTTTCAATCATATCTCTTCAAAATCAATTTCTTTCCATTTTTTTATTTTCGAAAATCCTTGCTACTATTAATGATTTACTTCAAAATTTTCAAGTTGTTACTTGCCTATTAAGAAAGGATCAAAATTTTAAACTTTAAGAATCATATCTTTTAATTTCTTGCTAATCAAGTAATCAACTTTAATTTTAAAACTTTCTTTTTTTAAAATTGATTTTCAATCATATCTTCTCAATCATATCTTTTCAATCACATCTTTTTCAAAACTAGCTCTCAATCATATCTTTCTAATTTCTAATTTCAAAATCTTTTCAAAAATCACTTAATTTCTTTCCTAATCTTAATTTTCAAAAATCTCAATCAAATTTTCAAATTTCTTTTTAATTATTTCAAAATCTTTTTAATTTATTTTCGAAAATTCTTCCCCTCTTCTCACATCCTTCTATTTAAGGGACTAACACTCCTCCTCAAGGTGCAATTCGAACTCTATCCCTCTTGATAAGTTCGAATTCTCTTCTATCTACCTCCTTATATTCTTCTTTTCCTCTGAAACCTCAAGGAATCTCTATACTGTGACATAGAGGATTCTCTACTTTCTTGTTCTCTTCTCTTTTATATGAGCAGGAACAAAGATAAAGGCATACTTGTTCAAGCTGATCCTGAACCTGAAAGGACCTTGAAGAGAAAGCTAAGAGAAGATAAAGCACAATTCTCTCTAGAGGGCCTAACAGAGATTTTCAAGGAAGAAGAAACCATGGCAGCCGAAAACAACAATGCCAACAATGCAAGGAAGGTGCTTGGTGACTTTACTGCACCTACTCCCGACTTCTATGGGAGAAGCATCTCAATCTCTGCCATTGGAGCAAACAACTTTGAGCTTAAGCCTCAATTAGTTTCTCTAATGCAACAGAATTGCAAGTTTCATGGACTTCCATTGAAAGATCCTCATCAGTTCTTAGTTGAATTCTTGCAAATCTGTGACACTGTCAAGACCAATGGGGTTGACCCTGAAGTCTACAGACTTATGCTCTTCCCTTTTGCTGTAAGAGACAGAGCTAGGACATGGTTGGACTCACAACCTAAAGAAAGCTTGAACTCTTGGGAAAAGCTAGTCAATGCCTTCTTGAAAAAGTTCTTTCCACCTCAAAAATTGAGTAAGCTTAGAGTGGAAGTCCAAACCTTCAGACAGAAGGAAGGTGAATCCCTCTATAACGCTTGGGAAAGATACAAGCAATTGATCAGAATGTGTCCTTCTGACATGCTTTCAGAATGGAGCATCATAGGTATCTTCTATGATGGTCTATCTGAATTGTCCAAGATATCATTGGACAGCTCTGCTGGAGGATCTCTTCATCTGAAGAAGATGCCTGCAGAAGCTCAGGAACTCATTGAGATGGTTGCAAATAACCAATTCATGTACACTTCTAAAAGAAATCATGTGAATAATGGAACAAATCAGAAGAAGGGAGTTCTTGAGATTGATACTCTGAATGCCATATTGGCTCAGAATAAAATATTGACCCAACAAGTCAATATGATTTCTCAGAGTCTGTCTGGAATACAAGCAGCAACAGGCAGTACTAAGGAAGCTTCCTCTGAAGAAGAAGCTTATGATCCTGAGAACCCAGCAATGGAAGAGGTGAATTACATGGGAGAACCCTATAGAAACACCTATAATTCTTCATGGAGAAATCATCCAAATCTCTCATGGAAGGATCAACAGAGACCTCAACAAGGTTTCAACAACAATAATGGTGGAAGAAACAGGTTTAGCAATAGCAAGCCTTTTCCATCATCTTCTCAGCAACAGATAGAGAATTCTAAGCAAAGGCACTCTGACTTAGCAACCATTGTCTCTGATCTAATCAAAATCACTCAAAGTTTCATGACTGAAATAAGGTCCTCCATTAGAAATTTGGAGGCACAAGTAGGTCAGCTGAGTAAGAAAATTACTGAACTCCCTCCTAGTATTCTCCCAATCAATACAGAAGAGAATCCAAAGAGAGAGTGCAAGGCCATAAACACGTCTCACATGGCCGAACCTGGAGAGGAGGAAGAGGCAGTGATCTCCACTAAGGAAGATCTCACTGGACGTCCGCTGGCCTCCAAGGAGTTCTCTCATGAGGAACCATGGGAATCTGAGGCTCACACTGAGACCATAGGGATTCCATTGAATCTACTTCTACCATTCATAAGCTCTGATGAGTATTCTTCCTCTGAAGAGGATGAAGATGTTACTGAAGAACAAGTCGCTAAGTACCTTGGAGCAATCATGAAGCTAAATGCCAAGTTATTTGGTAATGAGACTTGGGAAGATGAACCCCCATTGCTCATCAAAGAACTGGATCACTTGACTAGGCAGAGATTACCTCTAAATAGACAAGATCCTGGAAAGTTCTCAATACCTTGTACCATAGGCACCATGACCTTTGAAAAGGCTCTGTGTGACCTAGGGTCAAGCATAAACCTCATGCCTCTCTCTGTAATGGAGAAGCTAGGAATCATTGAGGTACAAGCTGCAAAAATCTTACTAGAGATGGCAGACAATTCAAGGAAACAAGCTTATGAACTTGTAGAGGATGTCTTGGTAAAGGTTGAAGACCACTACATCCCTGCTGATTTCATAATCCTAGACACTGGGAAGTGTATGGATGAATCCATCATCCTTGGTAGACCCTTTCTAGCCACAGCAAAAGCTGTGATTGATGTAGACAGAGGAGAATTAGTCCTTCAAGTGAATGAGGACTCCCTTGTGTTTAAAGCTCAAGGATCTCCCTCTGTAACCATGGAGAGGAAGCATGAAAAGCTTCTCTCAATATAGAGTCAAACAAAATCCCCACATTCAAACTCTAAGTTTGGTGTTGGGAGGCCACAACCAAACTCTAAGTATCTGTGAGGCTCCATGAGAGCCCACTGTCAAGCTATTGACATTAAAGAAGCGCTTGTTGGGAGGCAACCCAATCTTTAATTATCTATGTTAAATTTTTATTTTCTTTTGTTATTTTATGTTTTCTGTAGGTTGATGATCATGTGAAGTCACAAAAATAATTGAAAAAACAAAAACAGAAGGAAAAATAGAATGAAAAATAGAACACCCTGGAGGAGAAACTTACTGGCGTTTAAACGCCAGTAAGGGTAGCAAAATGGGCGTTAAATGCCCAGTCTGGCACCATTCTGGGCGTTTAACGCTAGAAATGGGCACCAGACTGGCGTTTAATGCCAGGAATGGGCAAGAAGCTGGCGTTAAACACCAGAAATGGGCAGCAACCTGGCGTTTAACGCCAGGATCGGCAGCAAGGGGTGTTTTGCACGCCACATGGTGCAGGGATGAGATATCCTTGACACCTCAGGATCTGTGGACCCCACAGGATCCCCACCTACCCCACCTCTCTCTCTCTTCTTCACCCATTTACCAATCACCTCAATACCTCTTTCCCAAAAAACCCCTCACCTATCAAATCCCACCATTCTCTTCACCACTCACATCCATCCTTCATAAAACCCCACCTACCTCACTATTCAAATTCAAACCACTTTCCCACCTAAACCCACCCATAATGGCCGAACCATACCCCCCTCTCCACTCCTATATAAACCCATCTTCACTCCTTCATTTTCACACAACATACACACTACATCTCCCCCTTGGCCGAAACACTAAGCCCCCTCCATCTCCTTTATTTCTTCTTCTTCTACTCTCTTCTTTCTTCTTTTGCTCGAGGACGAGCAAACCTTCTAAGTTTGGTGTGGTAAAACATTGCTTTTTGTTTTTTCATAACCATTTATGGCACCTAAGGCCGGAGAAACCTCTAGAAAGAGGAAATGAAAGGCAAAAGCTTCCACCTCCGAGTCATGGGAGATGGTGAGATTCCTCTCAAGGGTTCATCAAGACCACTTCTATGAAGTTGTGGCCAAGAAGAAGGTGATCCCCGAGGTCCCTTTTAAGCTCAAAAAGGGCGAATATCCGGAGATCCGACATGAGATCCGAAGAAGAGGTTGGGAAATTCTCACCAACCCCATTCAACAAGTCGGGATCTTAATGGTTCAAGAGTTCTATGCCAATGCATGGATCACCAAGAACCATGATCAAAGTGTGAACCCGGACCCTAAGAATTGGCTTACAATGGTCCGAGGGAAATACTTAGACTTTAGTCCGAAAAATGTAAGGTTGGCATTCAACTTGCCTATGATGCAAGGAGATGCACACCCATACACTAGGAGGGTCAACTTTGATCAAAGGTTAGACCAAGTCCTCATGGACATCTGTGAAGAGGGCGCCCAATGGAAAAGAGATACAAGAGGGAAGTCGGTTCAACTAAGAAGGCATGACCTCAAGCCCGTGGCTAGGGGATGGTTGGAGTTCATCCAACGCTCAATCATTCCCACTAGCAACCGGTCTGAAGTTACTATAGACCGAGCCATCATGATCCATAGCATCATGATTGGAGAGGAAGTAGAAGTTCATGAGGTTATATCCCAAGAACTCTACAAAGTGGCGGATAAGTCTTCTACTTTGGCAAGGTTACCCTTCCCTCACGTCATTTGTCACCTCTGCAATTCAGCTGGAATTGACATAGAGGAAGACATCCTCATTGATGAGGATAAGCCCATCACTAAGAAAAGGATGGAGCAAATAAGAGAACCTCACCATGAGCATGAGGAAATTCCTTATCATGAAATCCCTGAGATGCCTCAAGGGATGCATTTTCCTCCACAAAACTATTGGGAGCAAATCAATACCTCCCTAGGAGAATTAAGTTCCAACATGGGACAACTAAGGGTGGAGCACCAAGAGCATTCCATCCTCCTCCATGAAATTAGAGAAGACCAAAGAACCATGAGAGAGGAGCAACAAAGGCAAGGAAGAGACATTGAGGAGCTCAAGCACTCCAGAAGATCTTCAAGAGGAAGAACAAGCCGCCATCACTAAGGTGGACCCGTTCTTTAATTTCCTTGTTCTTTATTTTCTATTTTTCGAAAATTGTGCTTTATGTTTATTTATGTTTGTGTCTTTATTACATGATCACTAGTGTCTAAGTGTCTATGCCTTAAAGCTATGAAAATGAATCCATCACCTTTCTTAAAATGAAAAATGTTTTTAATTGAAAAAGAAAAAGAAGTGCATGAATTTCGAATTTTAAAACAGTTTAACTATTCTGATGTGGTGGCAATACTTTTGTCTTTCTGAATGAATGCTTGAACAGTGCATATTTTTGAATTTGATTGTTCATGAATGTTAAAATTGTTGGCTCTTAAAAGAATGATGGAAAAAGAGAAATGTTATTTGATAATCTGAAAAATCATAAAATTGATTCTTGAAGCAAGAAAAAGCAGTGAAAAGCTTGCAGAAAAAAAGGATATATGCGAAAAAAAAAGAGAGAAAAAAAAAAAGAAAGAAAAAAGAAAAGCAAGCAGAAAAAGTCAATACCCCTTTAAACCAAAAGGCAAGGGTGATAAAAAGGATCAAAGGCTTTGAGTATCAGTGGATAGGAGGGCCCACAGGAATAAAATCCTGGCCTAAGCGGCTAAACCAAGCTGTCCCTAACCATGTGCTTATGGCGTGAAGGTGTCAAGTGAAAACTTGAGACTGAGCGGTTAAAGTCGTGGTCCAAAAGCAAAAAAAGTGTGCTTAAGAGCTCTGGACACCTCTAATTGGGGACTCTAGCAAAGCTGAGTCACAATCTGAAAAGGTTCACCCAATTATGTGTCTGTGGCATTTATGTATCCAGTGGTAATACTGGAAAACAAAATGCTTTGGGTCACGGTCAAGACTCATAAAGTAGCTGTGTTCAAGAATCAACATACTTAACTAGGAGAATCAATAACACTATCTGGATTCTGAGTTCCTATAGAAGCCAATCATTCTGAACTTCAAAGGATAAAGTGGGATGCCAAAACTATTCAGAAGCAAAAAGTTAAAAGCCCCGCTCATCTAATTAATACTGATCTTCATAGATATTTTTGGAATTCATTGTATATTCTCTTCTTTTTATCCTATATGATTTTCAGTTGCTTGGGGACAAGCAACAATTTAAGTTTGGTGTTGTGATGAGCGGATAATTTATACGCTTTTTGGCATTATTTTTAGTATGTTTTAGTTAGTTTTTATTATGTTTTTATTAGTTTTTATTTAAAAATCACATTTCTGGACTTTACTATGAGTTTTTGTATTTTTCTGTGATTTCAGGTATTTTCTGGCTGAAATTGAGGGACCTGAGGAAAAATCTGATTCAGAGGTTGAAAAAGGACTGCAAATGTTGTTGGATTCTGACCTCCCTGCACTCAAAGTGGATTTTCTGGAGCTACAAAAGCCCAATTGGCACGCTTTGAATTGCGTTGGAAAGTAGACATCCTGGGCTTTCCAGAAATATATAATAGTCCATACTTTGCCCAAGATTTGATGGCCCAAACAGGCGTTCCAAGTCAGCTCAAGAATTCTGATATTTAATGCCGGAACTGGCACAAAAGCTGGAGTTAAACGCCCAAACTGGCACAAAAGCTAGTGTTTAACTCCAAGAAAAGTCTCTACATATGGAAGCTTCAATGCTCAGCCCAAGCACATACCAAGTGGGCCTGGAAGAAGATTTCTGCATTAATTACTGATTTCTGTAAACTCTAGGCTACTAGTTCTCTATAAATAGGACCTTATACTATTGTATTTTCATCTTTGGACGTTTAGTCCATAGACCTTGGAGGCTGGCCATTCGGCCATGCTTACACCATTATCACTTTTGTATTTTCAACGGTGGAGTTTCTACACACCATAGATTAAGGTGTGGAACTCTGCTGTTCTTCATGAATTAATACAAGTACTATTATTTTTCTATTCAACTCAAGTCTATTTCTTCTCCAAGATATTCATTCGCACCCAAGAACATGATGAATGTGATGATTATGTGACACTCATCACCATTCTCACTTATGAACGCGTGACTGACAACCACTTCCGTTCTACATGCAAACAAGCTTGAATTCATATCTCTTGGGTTTCTAATCTAAGATTGGAACCTTCGTGGTATATGCTAGAATTATTGGCGGCCATTCCTGAGATCCGGAACGTCTAAACCTTGTCTGTGGTATTCTGAGTAGGATCTGGGAAGGGATGACTGTGACGAGCTTCAAACTCGCGATTGTTGGGCGTGTGACAGACACAAAAGGATCAATGGATCCTATTCCAGCATGATCGAGAACCGACAGATGATTAGCCGTGCGGTGACAGCGCATTTGGAACATTTTCACTGAGAGGATGGGAAGTAGCCATTGACAATGGTGATGCCAAACATAAAGCTTGCCATGGAAAGGAGTATGAATGATTGGAAGAAGGCAATAGGAAAGCAGAGGTTCAGGAGGAACAAAGCATCTTCATATGCTTATATGAATTTCCAACCAAAGAATTACATAATTATCTCTATCTTTACTTTATGTTTTATTTATCTTTTAATTATCAATCCTCCATAACCATCTGAATTCGCTTGACTGAGATTTACAAGATGACCATAGCTTGCTTCAAGCCGACAGTCTCCGTGGGATCGACCCTTACTCACGTAAGGTATTACTTGGACGACCCAGTGCACTTGCTGGTTAGTTGTGCGGAATTGTGACAAAGTGTGATTCACGTTTGAGAGCTCCAAGTCTTTGGCGCCATTGTTGATGATCACAATTTCGTGCACCATCGGGTTTAGGAGGTTTCTCCTCTTCCTGAGGAGTTTTTAGAGGTTCTTTTATTTCCTCTGGCTGAACATCTTTAAAAATGTCCTCTAGCTCTGATTCGAGACTCTCAGTCATATTGACCTCTTCCACTAGGGAGTCAATAATATCAACGCTCAGGCAGTCTTCTGATGTGTCTGGATGCTGCATAGCTTTGACAACATTCAACTTAAACTCATCCTCATTGACTCTCAGGGTTATCTCCCCTTTTTGGACATCAATGAGGGTTCGTCCAGTTGCTAGGAATGGTCTTCTTAGAATGAGAGTTGCACTCTTGTGCTCCTCCATTTCCAGCACTACAAAGTCAGTAGGGAAGGCAAATGGCCCAACCTTGACAATCATGTCCTCAATTATGCCTGATGGGTATTTAATGGAGCCATAAGCAAGTTGAAGACAAATCCAGGTTGGTTTGACCTCTTCAGTCAAGCCAAGCTTTCTGATAGTGGATGCAGGGATTAGGTTGATACTTGTCCCAAGATCACATAGAGCTGTCTTGGTACAAGCACCCTCTAATGTGCATGGTATCATAAAGCTTCCGGGATCCTTAGACTTTTTTGGTAAGCTTGTTAGGATGACTGCACTGCATTCTTCAGTGAGAAAAACTTTTTCTGTTTCTCTCTAATCCTTCTTATGACTTAAGATCTCTTTCATGAACTTAGCATAAGAGGGTATTTGCTCAAGTGCCTCTGCAAACAGAATCTTTATTTCAAGAGTCCTGAGATAGTCTGCAAAGCGAAAAAATTGTTTATCCTGTTCTGCTTGGTGGAGTTTTTGAGGATAAGGTATTTTGGCTTTATATTCTTCAACCTTAGTTGCTGCAGGTTTATTTCCTATAGAGGCAGGTTGAGAAGCCCTCTTGAGGGAGTTATTATCAGCACTTGCAGGTGTCTGATCCCTCACTGGCGTTTGAACGCCAGAACTGAACATGGATTGGGTGTTTAACGCCAATTTTTCACCCTTTTCTGGCGTTTGAATGACAGACTTGTTCCACTCTGGGCTCTTACTGTCCTTAGAGGGATTTTGGGTAGCAGGTTGCTCGTCCTCTGTCAGTTGTTCTTTTCTTGGCTTTCTGCTGCTTTGAGTTGAGGTATTTAACATTTTTCCACTTCTTAATTGAACTGCTTGGCACTCCTCTATTATTTGTTTTGATAATTGCTGTTTTGTCTGATTCAATTGTGATTCCATATCCTTGTTAGAAATTTTGGTTTCTTGTAGCATCTCCTTAAATTCTGCTAACTGCCTTGTTATAGAAGATAGTTGGTGATTGAGTTCAGCAACTTGTTCCTGAGGACTAAAGTCAGTTGATACTGCCTTAGCTTCTTCTTTCATGGAGGACTCATTACTTATGTACAGATGCTAATTTCTAGCAACTATATCAATAAGCTCTTGAGCCTATTCAATAGTCTTTCTCATGTGTATAGATCCATCAGCTGAGTGGTCTAGAGATATCTGAGCTTTTTCTGTAAGCCCATAGTAGAAGATGTCTAATTGCACCCACTCTGAAAACATTTCAGAGGGACATTTCCTTAGCATCCCTCTGTACCTCTCCCAGGCGCTATAAAGGGATTCATCATCCTCTTGTTTAAAGCCTTGGATGTCCAGCCTTAGCTGTGTCATCCTTTTTGGAGGAAAATATTGATTCAGAAATTTATCTGATAACTGTTTCCATGTTCTTATCTTGCTGTGGGTTGGTTATTTAACCACCTCTTAGCTTGATCTTTTACAGCAAAAGAAACAGTAACAGTCTGTATACATCCTGATCTACCTCCTTGTCACACACTGTGTCAGTAATTTGCAAGAACTGCGCCAGAAACTCAATAGGTTCTTCCTATGGAAGACCGGAATACTGGCAATTCTGCTGCGCCATGACAATGAGCTGAGGATTTAGCTCAAAACTGCTTGCTTTGATGGGAGGTATACATATGCTACTCCCATATGCAGCAGTAATGGGGTTAGCATATGACCCCAGAGTCCTTCTGGACTGTTCATTTCCACTTAAGTCCATGATGGAGAGAAAGGAATTGATATGAATTGCAAATAAAATATATTTTTATTTTTTATTTTATAAAAAAATGAATAAATAAGTAAAAAAAAATAAAATAAAGTAATTAGAAATAAAATATAGATTACGAAAAGTAAGAAAAATAAAATTGAAAACTAAAATAATTACTTAATTAAGAAGATTTGAAAAACTTTGGATATGATTTTTGAAAAAGATTTTGAATTTTGAAATTTCAAAACTAAGATAAGATAGAATCAAAAGTTTTAAAATAAAAAATCTGAATTTTTAAAGGAAAATTCAAAAATTAATTAAAATAAAGAGAAAAAATATTTTTGAATTTAATGAAGAGAGAGAAAAACAGTAAAAATGACACCAAACTTAAATTTTTAGATCAAAACAAAGGAAACAAACAGGAAAACTTTGAATATCACAATGAACGCTAAGAACAACTTTTGAAAATTTTTTAAGAAAACAGAAACACAAAGGACACCAAACTTAAAATATGAAACTAAACTCAAACAGAAAAACTCAATTATTAATTTTTTTAAATTTTCGAAAAAATTGAAAAAGAAAATAAGGATTTTTGAAAAGAATTTCAACCAAAAACAATAATAGAAGACTCTAAACCAAAAAGAAAATTTTTTCCTAATCTAAGCAACAAAATAAACCGTCAGTTGTCCAAACTCAAACAATCCCCGGCAATGGCGCCAAAAATTTGGTGCACGAAATGTAAATCACACTTTTCACAACTCGTACCACTAACCAGCAAGTGCACTGGGTCGTCCAAGTAATACCTTACGTGAGTAAGGGTTGATCCCACGGAGATTGTCGGCTTGAAGCAAGCTATGGTTATTTTGTAATTCTTAGTCAGGAGATTAATAATAAAAATGATTAGGTTTATGAAGAGTAAATAGCATAAAGTAAATAATACTTGTTATGCAGTAATGGAGAACAGATTGAGGATTTGGAGATGCTCTGTCTTCCGAATCTCTGCTTTCCTACTGTCTTCTTCTTCACGCACGCAAGGCTCCTTCCATGGCAAGCTGTATGTTGGTGGATCACCGTTGTCAATGGCTACCATCTGTCCTCTCAGTGAAAATGGTCCAAATACGCTGTCACCGCATGGCTAATCATCTGTCAGTTCTCACTCATGTTGGAATAGGATCCATTGATCCTTTTGCGTCTGTCACTATGCCCAGCACTCGTGAGTTTGAAGCTCATCACAGTCATCCCATCCCAAATCCTACTCGGAATACCACAGACAAGGTTTAGACTTTCCGGATCTCAGGAATGGCCGCCAATAGTCCTAGCCTATACCACGAAGACTCTGATCATGAACCAAGAGGCTAAGAGATATACACTCAATCTAAGATAGAACGGAAGTGGGTGTCAGGCATGCGTTCATAGGTTGAGAATGGTGATGAGTGTCACGGATCATCACATTCATCAGGATGAAGTGCTAGTGAATATCTTAGAATAGAGAAAAGCGTGATTGAATGGAAAACTGTAGTAATTGCATTAATTCATCGAAATACAGCAGAACTCCTCACCCCAACCATGGGGTTTAGAGACTTATGCCATCGAAAATACAATATGAAACGTGTAAAATATCATGAGATCGATAGTAAGTCTCTAAAAGTTGTTTTTATACTAAACTAGTAGCTAGGGTTACAGAAAATAAGTAACTAAGTGCAGATAGTGCAGAATTCCACTTCTGGGGCCCACTTGGTGTGTGCTTGGGCTGAGTAATGAAGCCTTCACATGTAGAGACTTCTCTTGGAGTTAAACGCTAGGTTACAACCTGTTTCTGGCGTTTAACTTCAGAATAGGGCAGGAAGTTGGTGTTTGAACGCCAGTTTGCATCATTAAAACTTGAGCAAAGTATGGACTATTATATATTGCTGGAAAGCCCTGGATGTCTACTTTCCAACGCAATTGAGAGCGGGCCAATTGAGGTTCTGTAACTCCAGAAAATCCATTTCGAGTGAAGGGAGGTCAGAATCCAACAGCATCTGCAGTCCTTTTTCAGCCTCTGAATCAGATTTTTGCTCAGGTCCCTCAATTTCAGCCAGAAAATACCTGAAATTACAGAAAAATACACAAACTCATAGTAAAGTCCAGAAATGTGATTTTTGCATAAAAACTAATAAAAACATAGTAAAAACTAACTAAATTATACTAAAAACTACTAGAAAACAATGCCAAAAAGCGTATAAGTTATCCGCTCATCAATCTTCTATGAAGGCTTGGGCGAGATGTCCAAGATGAGCTTAGATACTTCTACGGGCGGTTCACTGCACAAGAAGAAGACACCAGAGGAGACTATTGAGCTGATTAAATTGGATGCAAGCAACCAATATTTATACTCATCTAACAGGAATCCTGTGAACTCTGAGACATCTCAAAAGAGAGGCGTGCTGGAAGTGGAAGCTGTTAATTCTCTTCTTGCTCAGAACAAGCTTATGTCCCAGCAGATAAATCTACTTACTCAACAGATGGGTGGCATGCAAGTCTCAGCTATCAATACTCAAAATCCACCCCAAGAGACCTCCTATGACATGGCAAGTAACTTTATGCAAAATGATAATTATGATTATGCTCAACATTTTTCTGAACAGGTCAATTACATGGGGAGTGGTCCTAGAAATCCCAACAATGATCCATATTCCAAGACATATAATCAGGGGTGGAGGAATCACCTAAATTTTGGATGGAGGGACCAACCTCAGAGACCTCAGAACTTCAACAATAATTCTCAGGGCGGCTTCCAACAGAACAATTACAACAACCGCTAATTTCAGTCTCAGCAGCAACAACCACCTCAGCAGGCAAACTCTAAATCCTAAGAAGATTCTAATTGGGAGCTGATGAGAAGTTTTATGCAGGAAACCAGAGCCTCCATTAGAAACTTGGAAGTGCAGATGGGCCATCTAAGCAAGCAAATACCTGAGAGGTCTGCAAGTACATTTCCAAGTGATACAATGGTGAACCCAAGAGAAGATTGCAAGGCTATTCAGTTGAGAAGTGGTAAAGTAGCTGGCTCTGAGACCAAGATCAATGAAGAGCTAGTTGAAAAAGAAGCTCCAGAGGAGAAGAAGGGAGATGTAGAGCACGCCCCTCCTAGGCGTGCAGACAACCCGTTTCCTGACTCTCTTGACACTTATCCCACCTTGCCAAAGGCTCCTGAATACAAGCCAAAAATGCCATATCCTCAGAGGCTTCAGAAGCCGTCCAAAGAAAAGTAATTCTCCAAATTTTTAGATGTCTTCAAGAAGCTGTAGATCAACATTCCTTTTGTAGAGGCTCTGGAGCAAATGCCCCTCTATGCTAAATTTATGAAAGAATTGTTGACCCACAAGAGGAATTGGAAGGAACAAGAGACAGTGGTGTTAACCAAGGAATGTAGTGCCATTATTCAACACACCCTTCCTGAGAAGATGCCAGACCCAGGAAGTTTTGTCATTCCTTGCACCATTGGAGATGTCGGCATTCAGAGAGCTTTATGTAATCTTGGAGCTAGTATCAATCTAATGCAACTTTCAGTGATGAAAAAGCTTCAAATTGAGGAGGTAAAACCCACTCGTATTTCTCTTCAACTTGCTGATCTTTCTATTAAATTACCTGTGGGTGTTGTTGAAGATTTACTTGTGAAAGTAGGACCATTTATCTTCCCTATTGATTTTGTTATATTAGACATTGAAGAGGAGGTAAAACCCTCTATTATACTTGGTAGACCCTTTTTAGCTACAGGTAGAGCTCTGATTGATGTGCAAAATGGTGAATTAACCCTGAGGGTCAATGAAGAACAGGTGGTTCTAAATATTTTTGAAGCCCTCAAGCACCCTAATGATTCTGAGGGGTGTATAAAAATAGATATTATTGAACCACTTGTTCAAGAAGTACTGGAAGCTGAGGTACATGATGATGTTCTATTTCCTATTTCTGAGTATGAGTTAGTTGAAGTTGATGATTCACCACCCCAAAAGGAGCTGATGAGCACGCCAATAAAAGTGGAGGAAGTCCCCAAGCTTGAGCTCAGACCTTTACCTCCATCCTTGAAATATATGTTCTTGGGTGAAAATGATTCATATCCAGTGATTATTAGCTCTTCTCTGAAGCCTGAAGAAGAAGAGGCGCTTATTTCAGTACTCAGAAGCCATAAACACAGCTCTTGGATGGACCATTAGTGACTTGAAGGGGATTAGTCCAACCAAGTGTATGCACAAGATCCTTCTTGAAGATGATGCTAAACCAGTTGCACAACCACAAAGGAGACTCAATCCAACTATAAAAGAGGTGGTCCAAAAAGAGGTAATGAAACTATGGGAAGCAGGTATTATTTACCCTATTTCTGACAGCCCTTGGGTAAGTCCTGTGCAGGTAGTTCCCAAGAAAGGAGGGATGACAGTGATCAAGAATGAGAAGAATGAGCTTATTCCTACAAGAACAGTCACAGGATGGAGAATGTGCATAGACTATAGGAGGCTCAACACTGCTACAAGGAAGGATCATTTCTCCCTCCCTTTCATTGATCAGATGCTTGAGAGGTTAGCTGGTCATGCTTTTTATTATTTTCTAGATGGATATTCTGGATACAATCAAATTGCAGTGGGCCCTCAAGATCAAGAGAAGACAGCATTCACATGCCCCTTTGGAGTATTTGCTTACAGGAGAATGCCATTTGGACTTTGTAATGCTCCACCAACTTTTCAGAGGTGTATGCTTTCAATTTTTTCTGATATGGTTGAAAAGTTTATTGAGATATTTATGGATGACTTTTCTATTTTTGGTAATTCTTTTGAATCCTGCCTTAAATATTTATCTCTTGTCTTGAAATGGTGTCAAGAATCAAACCTTGTTTTAAATTGGGAAAAATGCCATTTTATGGTTACAGAAGGTATTATTCTTGGACACCGGATTTCAAGTAAGGGGATTGAGGTAGATAAAGCAAAGGTGGAGGTAATTGAAAAATTACCACCACCAACTAATGTTAAGGCAGTTAGGAGTTTCTTGGGTCATGCAGGATTTTATAGAAGATTTATAAAGGATTTTTCTAAAATTGCTAAACCATTGAGCAACCTGTTGGTTGTTGATGTTCCTTTTGTATTTGACTCTGATTGTCTGCATGCTTTTAAAACTCTGAAAGCAAACCTTACCTTTACTCCCATTATAGCTCCTCCTGACTGGGATTTACCCTTTGAATTAATGTGTGATGCTAGTAATTTTGCTATAGGAGCTGTTTTAGGACAGAGGCATGGTAAGCTTGTACATGTCATTTACTATGCTAGTCGTGTGTTAAATGATGCTCAAAAGAATTACACAACTACAGAAAAGGAATTATTAGCTATTGTGTATGCTGTTGATAAGTTTAGGTCCTATTTACTTGGTTCTAAGGTTATTGCTTATACTGACCATGCTGCTTTGAAGTACCTTCTAACCAAACAGGATTCTAAACCAAGATTAATCAGATGGGTTTTACTCCATCAGGAGTTTGATATTGAGATAAAAGACAGGAAAGGGTCAGAAAATCAAGTAGCTGACTATCTCTCCAGGATTGAGCCTGAAGCTGGAGTACAACCACCCACAGCTGTGACTGAGACATTTCCAGATGAGTAATTATTCCTCATTCAGCAGGCCCCATGGTTTGCAGACATTATAAATTATAAGGCCATGAATTTTATTCCAAAGGAGTACAGTAGGCAACAAGTGAAGAAGCTATTGACTGATGCCAAGTACTACATTTGGGAGGAGCCATACCTTTTTAAAAGATGTTCAGATGGTATCATCCGGAGATGTGTCTCAGATGAAGAAACATAGCAGATTCTTTGGTACTGCCATGTTTCTGAATATGGAGGCCACTTTGGTGGTGAAAGGACAGCTACAAAGGTCCTTCAGAGCGGGTTCTACTAGCCTACTCTTTTCAGAGATTAAAGAGAATTTGTGAAGTACTATGACAGATGTGCAAAGGCCACGAACCTTCCTGCCAACCATGAAATGCCACAGCAGGGGATTCTTGAGGTTGAGTTGTTTGATGTGTGGGGTATTGATTTCATGGGACCTTTTCCACCTTCACATTCAAAGAATTATATTCTAGTGGCGGTTGACTATGTGTCCAAGTGGGTGGAAGCTGTGGCTCTACCCACCAATGATGCCAAGGTGGTAATGAGCTTTCTTCAGAGATATATCTTTAGCTGGATTGGTGTCCCAAGGAAACTAATTAGTGATAGAGGAAGTCACTTCTGTAACAGACAGCTAGACTCTCTTCTGCATAGATATGGAGTCCGTCATAAAGTGGCAACCCCCTATCACCCTCAGACAAGTGGACAGGTTGAAGTTTCCAACAGGGAACTTAAGAGGATTCTAGAGAAGACCGTCAGTGCTTCAAGAAAGGACTGGTCTAGGAAGCTTGATGATGCTCTCTGGGCATACCAGACAGCGTACAAGACTCCAATTGGCATGTCCCCATATCAGTTGGTCTATAGCAAAACCTGTCACTTGCTAGTTGAACTGGAGCACAAGGCTTACTGGGCAATCAGGTACCTGAATCTTGATTCAGAAACTGCAGGAATTAAGCGAATGCTTCAGTTGAATGAGCTTGATGAATTCAGATATTCAACTTATGAGAATGCCAAGCTCTATAAGGAGAGAACCAAGCTACTGCATGACAAGAAGATTGCCATCAGAGTCTTTGAGCCAGGACAGAGAGTGCTTCTATATAATTCAAGGCTTAAATTCTTTCTCGGGAAGCTGAAATCCCGGTGGTCAGGACCGTTTGTGGTTACCAGAGCTTCACCATATGGTCATGTGGAAATACAGGAAGAGAATTCTGACAGAAAATTTACAGTGAATGGCCAGAGGTTGAAGCACTATCTTAGAGGCGAGATTGATCGCCAGAGGTCCACTCATTTGCTAAACTAGCAGAACTGACCGTCAAGCTAGTGACGTTAAAGAAGCGCTTGTCGGGAGGCAACCCGATAATTTCGTATCCTTAGTTATTCTTCGTAGTAGTAGCCTTCTTACTTATTTGATTTTTATTGAGTTTTTATTATTTTTCTGACCATGCAGCTATTTTAGAACAGGAACCGGAGATTCCTCTTACTATTTGTTTTTATTTTCAGTTCTTCTTTACTTGAGGACAAGCAAACCTTTAAGTTTGGTGTTGATGCTTCGCTTAAGGGTTTTCTATTTATTTTTATTGCACTAAGGGAGGTGAATCATCTTCACAAAGGAGCACAACCTGAAGAATAAAACGACCGCTCGGATAACTAAGGTGGTTGAGTTCCTTTCATTTTTTATTCCTTCTCGCTTTTATTATGTTATGTTCCAGTTTCTTGCTATTTTTCTTTGTTTGTTGCATGATTCTTTATTAGTTAGAATCCTAGGTCTAGTTTAGTTTTCTCTTAATTGCTTTAATTCCAAAAATATGTCTCATGTATTACTCACTGAGCTTGAAATTCAAATAAAAAAAAAAATACAGAAGTGATGTATTGCATGAGAAAGTGAGTTTATATTGAAGAATAGTCTTATTTACTTAGATGTGGTGGTACTTTCTGTGATTCTGAATGCATGACTTGAACAGTGCATATTTTTGATAGTGAAGTTTATGAATGTTAAAATTGTTGGCTCTTGAAAGAATGATGAAAAAAGAGAAATGTTATTGATAATCTGAAAAATCATAAAATTGATTCTTGAAGCAAGAAAAAGCAGTGAAAAATACGAAGCTTGCGAAAAAAAATTTATATAAAATAAAGATAAAAAAAGAAAAACAAGCAGAAAAAGCCAATAACCCTTCAAACTAAAAGGCAAAGGGTAAAAAGGATCCAAGGCTTTGAGCATTAATGGATAGGAGGGCCCAAAGGAATAAAATCCTGGCCTAAGCGGCTAAAATCAAGCTGTCCCTAACCATATGCTTGTGGCGTGAAGGTGTCAAGTGAAAAGCTTGAGACTGAGCGGTTAAAATCGTGGTCCAAAGCAAAAAGAGTGTTCTTAAGAGCTCTGGGCACCTCTAACTGGGGACTCTAGCAAAGCTGAGTCACAATCTGAAAAGGTTCACCCAGCTATTGTCTGTGGCATTTATGTATCCAGTGGTAATACTGGAAAACAAAATGCTTAGGGTCACAGCCAAGACTCATAAAGTAGCTGTGTTCAAGAATCAACATACTGAACTAGGAGAATTAATAACACTATCTGAATTCTGAGTTACTATGGATGCCAATCATTCTGAACTTCAAAGGATAAAGTGAGATGCCAAAACTATTCAGGATTGCAGTTGTAAACCCCACTATAAGAAGAGACATGAGCTTAATCGAACTCTCATTCTCATGCAAATTCACATCCTAAGCTTATATTAGTTTTGGTTGCTTGAGGACAAGCAACAATTCAAGTTTGGTGTTGTGATGCGTGAGCATCTTTCCTATCTTTTCCTAGTGAATTTGCATCTAAATTATTGAGTTTAATAAAGAATTAATTATCTTTTAGCCAATATGGATGCTACTTTGAGTCTTGTACAATTCTATTTATTTTAGGTAGCATTCACCTGGATTTGATGGAGTTTCTGCAAAAGAATAGATGAAGGCGAATGATGCTGTCAATCCTGACCTCTCTGCACTCAAACCTAAATAACTCGAGCTACAGAGGTCCAATGAATGTGATTCTAGTGACATTGGAAAGCCAACTTCTAGAGCTTTCCAACGATATATAGTAGTCCATACTTCTTCTCCGAACTCTCTACCAAGGCTGCCCCTAACTTGAGATTTCTCAAGTTAGGCGCAAGACACAACAACAACACGCGAGATTGGTCCTGCCCACTTCAAGTTAGGCGCACTAAAGCCCAAGTTAGGCCAACTTCACTCAACTAAACTCCAATTCATGCTGCCAAGCCCAAGTTAGGCGTGGATCCTAGTGAAGCCAAGTGGTCCCCATCCATCAATTGAAGATTTGCTGATTGCTATAATTAATTCTAATTTAAATTCAAATTTTAAAAATAGGAAAAGATATTATTTTAGTTTTAAAGATAAATTTTAAATTAATTAGGATTAGATATAAATAGGAGGATACCACCTCAATATTATTCCAATCCCAGACCACCAAAATACATTTTATTAGAATCCTTATTTTCTACTCTGAACCATGAGCAACTAATCCTCCATTGTTAAAGTTAGGAGCTCTGTCTATTTGTATGGATTGATTTTATTGCTTTATCTATTTTAATTCATGTATGGATTTATAATTTAAGAATTGTTCTCGCTCTTCATCTTATGAATTTGGGTGGAACGGAAGTATGACCCTTTTTCTAAATGCGTTCTTGTAAAACTTGGAAAAGCTCTTTACTTGAACAACAGCTTGAAAACATATTATCCTAAATTTTAATTATCTAGATTTAACGGGATACGTGACATATAATCCTTTTATTTTTGGGTAATTAGAGTTTTTGTGGCATATAAACTGGAATTTGATCATCACCTTCTAATTGGAATTAATTGACTAAGGAATTAGCAGCTAATGAATTTTAGAGGAGACTAGGAAGGTCTAAGGAATTAGGGTCTAGTCACATATAGTTTTCCATAAATTAAATCCTACATGATTAAAATAGTTAGTAAGAAAAGTTAATCCGGAAAAATAGATAACTCTAAAGCCTTAACTGTCTTCTCAATATTTTACTCCCAACTTATTTACCTGCCTGTCTTCAAACTCTTCTTTATTGTTTAATGCTTTTGAACTATCAATTACTCTTTTCTGTTTGTCTAACTAAGCCTATCAAATACTATTGTTGCTTAATCCATTAATCCTTGTGGGATCGACCTTTACTCACGTAAGGTATTACTTGGTACGACCCGGCGCACTTGCCGGTAAGTTAGTGGGTTACAAATACCGCACCAAAGATACTATTCTAGTTTGTTTTCTTACTCCTTTATTATTCCATATTCTTAATTCTTGTTTAGAGTTACAATTAGATTATTTTTAGAATTTATTAATGCAAAGGATTACTTTTATTTTTAATTAATTTGTAGTTATTGTCTATCATGTCTTCCTTTTATTCCTTATTTAATTCTATGCAAGTAATTCTCATGTCAATGGAGTAGATTCCCAACTTGACATGGGGGGTTGATTAAAAGGAGACACTTGAGTTGGGATGCTCAAGTGATTAGTTAAATTGAAAGTTGTTGGCTAATTCTGTATTTACTAACGCTAGACCTTCCCAAGGGAGAGGACTAGGATATGAGAATAAGAGTTAGCTCAATCACTTGACTTTCCTTTATTTAGCAAGGGTTAACTAAGTGAAAATAACAACCTCTTTATACTACACTTGAGAGAATTCCAACAAGGATAGAACTTATAATTAATCATTCCCCCAGTCAAGGCCTTTTATTTAGAATAATATAAACCTCTTTTAATTTTTGTTGCTTTAATTTACAATCATATGCTTGTTCCCATTGCCCAAACTCAAAATTTTCCAGAAAACTCCTGATTAATAAGATAGCACCGCTTTGTCAACTCGTTGGGAGACGACCTGGGACTCATACTCCCAGTATTTTTATTCTAAACTTTTGTGACAACCTTTTTAAATTGATGAGATGGATTTTTGCTGTTTAAGAGCTATACTTGCAACGTATTTCCTATATTGAATTCTTAATTGGTCAAATTTCCGCACGCATCAATTTTTGGCGCCGTTACTGGGGAGTTGCAATTGTGTGCAGTGTACATATTTTTAATTTTTGTGTATTTTATTTTATTTTATTACCATGAGCTGTATGTTTCTTTCATTGAATGACGCGTTCACTGCCTGATCCGAGCTTAGCCGCATTTGATCCTGAAATCGAAAGAACTCTTTCACGTATTAGGTGAGCTCGGAGTCGGTTAGCCTCTGAAGGTGGTGAAGTGATTGTTATCGATTCACCAGTCTTATCTGAGGGAGAAACAAGCTCCTTTACTATTGATTCAGTTGATTCACGTGCAGATAATATGGTAGCACCAAGGAGGATTACTCTCTAGGAGACAGGGGCCCCAGACTTTACTCTGCAACCGTATCAAGTGCGTCATCCAAATCTGGCTGCAGATTTTGAACTGAAGACCGCACTAATCAACTTGATGCCCAAGTTTTCTGGCTTACCTTCTTAGGAGCCTATTAAGCACCTCAGGGATTTTTAGACAGCCTGTTCTACTATCAGGCATCATGGTGCAAATGAAACTTCTATTCTGTTAACCGCCTTCCCGTT
This sequence comes from Arachis ipaensis, assembly GCF_000816755.2. NCBI lineage: Eukaryota > Viridiplantae > Streptophyta > Magnoliopsida > Fabales > Fabaceae > Arachis > Arachis ipaensis. Next base: position 94,916,426 of record NC_029794.2, read on the forward strand.
TTCTCTTGAGGGAAAGGCGAGGGAGTGGTACTACTCCCAACCTGAAGCAACTGTTACCAAATGGGATACGCTCAGGAGAGAATTGTTGGAAAAATACTTTCCAGCTGAAGTTACAGATAGATTGAGGAAAGAGATCTCCTGCATTGTTTAGGGTGAATCAGAAATTCTTTATGAGTACTGGAAGTGCTTCAAGAACCTTCTGGATGCATGCCCCCACCACATGATTGACAAGTTGGTATTGATCAGCTACTTCACTCAAGGCATAAAGCCTCGGGATAAGACTACATTGAATGGTGCTAGTAATGGTTCTCTGAAAAAGTACAAGACCGCAGATGAAGCAGGGCAATTGATCAGCGATCTAGCTGAGTCCACTCGGAATCACAGGCACAGAAACATCCACTCAAAGGCTGTTGCAGAGGTTTTCTCTAGCATTAAGATTTCTACTCTTACACAGAGTATATGTGAAATGACCAACCTACTGAAGCAGATACAGTTAAATCAACAACAAACTCAGCCTCCCCCTCCACAACAAAGCCAACAGTTGATCCCCCAAAGAGTATGCAGAATTTGTGCTGATTATAGTCACTACACTGATGAATGCCCGCAACTCCAACAAGAAGACAACACTATGGCAGCTACTCATAACTTCTATAACCGCCCGAATCAAGGATACAATCAACAAGGCGGCAACTACAACCACGGTGGGAACTATAACCAAGGGTGGCAGGACAACTCCAACCAGGGTTGGAGAGATAATTTCAACCGTAGCTGGAGGGACAACTATAACAGAGGAGACAGAGACAACCAGGGAAATCAGAGGTGGAATAACAATAACAATCAGCAGAATCAGAATCAACAGAACCATTCCTATCAATAGCAGAATCCAAACCAGCCTTACAGAGTACCTCACCTAAGGCAGTCTCAAGGACCCCAGCACAACTAACAACAGGTCCCTCAGATCACTTATCCTCCTTCCTCATCAAATGACGAGATGCTTCGTTCTCTTGCACAAGGACAACAAGACATGCAGACTACACTGAACTCTACTCTAAATGATCTGAATGCCACTTTACAAGCTCTCGTCTCCCTGATAGATTCATTACCTGCTTCCACCAACCAGCCTTCAAGCTCCAGTGAAATTCCTTCTCAACCCTTACCTAACCCCAAGGGTGGCATCAATGCCATCAATGCCACACTGCAAGAAAGGAATCAAGAGAAGCCAAACCCATAAGAACACGACCCAGTTGAAGACTTAGTTGAAGTGGAAGATGCTGAAGAGGAAGAAGAAGTACAAGACATGGTTGAAGAAGAAGTAGTTCAGCCAAGGAATGGAGCACCAAAGGACACAAAAGCTGCAAGTGGCGCCATTCCTATCCTATTTCCACACCTTGCACGGAAGCCCAGGAAGCAGATGGAACTTGATCTCAAAATGGTAGAAATTTTCAAAAAGGTTGAGGTAACTGTTCCCCTTTTTGATGTTATTCAGCAGGTACCTAAATATGCAAAGTTTCTGAAAGATTCATGCACACATAAAGACAAAATTAATGAATTAGAAACTATTCCTTTAGGTAGTTCTATATCTGCTTTAATGGAAGGTATACCTGAAAAATGTAGTGACCCAGGTCCATGCATGGTTAACTATACCATTGGGGGTGTAATATTTTTTTACTGCATGTATGATTTAGGAGCGTGTGTGAGTATTATGCCTTTGTCTATATATGATGCTTTGAGGCTCCCTCCCTTAAAAAGGTCGGCAGCTCGTTTTGTGTTAGCAGATAAGAGCATTATTACAGTGGTTGGAATTGCTGAAGACGTGGAACGCTCATTGAATCAACTCTGCGGATATTAGTTACGTTTGAGAGGTACTTAAGACGTGAGATCAACAGTCCTCGGGGTACGAGTAAGAAATGACAACACTGAGGTCTGAAGGACCCGTGGTGAACGTGACCTGACTGGGTAAACGATAGATTTTACCCCATTTACTATAGACGAAGTTCATCGGACCAGTGAAGAAAGAACTGTTGAAAATTCTACCACCCTAAGTTAGAAGAAACCCCAAGGTCTGTCCAGAACGAGGGAGAAGATTCTTATAAGACACGAGTGTTTGAACTCCCGATTACGGATTATATAGGCGGTTCGAGGTGGGTTAACGAAAGAACACAAAAGAGTCGTGTGACTCGTCGACGAGGAGGACAACCCTTCACTCAAGGGAACGTTACTATTAACCTTCGAAGACTAATAGGAGTTCCATTCGTATGAACTCCACCCCACCTTCCCTAAAATTAAGGTTAAAAACGAGTACCGATCCGAGACCTAATAGACCTTGATCACTATTACCGTTTCACAGGAGTAACACAAGTCTCCCACAGGGGTGTGAACCTGGAACGAGGTACACGGAGAGAATATGAAGAAGAACCACTTGAAGTCGATGTCAAAGTAGTTACTACAGCGTGACCTTCTATCTTACTAGAAAGTCTCCCACGAAGTATCGAAGTAAGTTTGACTTTGAATGTCGAGACGGTAGATAGAGTTTCCTCATTCAAGGACTCTTACGTAGGTCGAACTTGAAACTTCAGAAGTCCTTACCAGAAGGTTCGTCCTAACTACTACCAGAAGGACTCAGTAATCCCCCGTAAAGGTTCTATATCTTCAGTTACCCTTTACACTCGGGGAATTACGAGTGATC
>NC_029794.2:94919136-94929889 GCF_000816755.2 Arachis ipaensis
GGTATACCTAAAAAATGTAGTGACCCAGGTCCATGCATGGTTAACTGTACCATTGGAGTGTAATATTTTCTTACTGCATGTGTGATTTAGGAGCGTGCGTGAGTATTATGCCATTGTCTATATATGATGCTTTGAGGCTCCCTCCCTTAAAAAGGTCGGCAGCTCGTTTTGTGTTAGCAGATAAGAGCATTATTACAGTGGTTGGAATTGCTGAAGACGTGCTAGTGAGCATTAAGGGGCTCACATTTCCCATTGACTTCTATATCTTGGAAATGCCCCCTAATGACTCAGGAAGACCATCATCAATCCTGCTTGGAAGACCATTCCTGAAGACTTCAAAGTTCAAGCTGGATGCATTCTCAGGAACTTACTCCTTTGAGATAGATGGCAGAGCTGTAAGTTTCAGTTTGAATGAAGCTATGAAGCACCCTCTGAAAGATCATTCTATCTTCCAGTGCGACATCATTGATGAAACTGTAGCTGAAGTTCACCAAGAAGAAGTATAAGAGAGGCACATGGAGCAAGGTCCAAGTGTGGGGACACCCTCTGAACACAATGAGGACACTTTGCCATTATCACTAGTTCCAGATAATCCAGAGCCTAGCCATGAGCAAAAATTGGAATTAAAATCCCTTCCACCCCACCTCAAGTATGCTTACCTTGAGGATAATCAGAAGCTTCCAATTATCATTGCAAGGGAACTCACTTCCCAACAGGAGGAGCAGCTGCTCAGTGTGCTGAGAAAACACAAGAAAGCAATTGGGTGGAGCTTGGCGGATATATTAGGCATTAGCCCTCAAGTTTGTGAGCACAGAATATTCTTAGAAGAGGGAGCAAGACCTGTCTGGAACCCCAAAGAAGATTGAATCCCACCATCTTAAAAGTTGTCAAGAAAGAAGTGACCAGGCTACTTGAAGCAGATATCATTTACCCCATTTTAGATAGCAAATGGGTCAGTCCAGTGCAAGTGGTGCCCAGGAAGTCTGGAGTCACAACAGTAAAGAATGAGCATGGGGCTCCTGACAACTAGAGTGCAGAATTCATGGAGAGTTTGCATTGATTATAGGCGTCTCAACTAAGTTACTCGCAAGGATCATTACCCTTTACCATTTATTGATAAGATGCTTGATCGCCTGTCAGGTAAATCCCATTACTGTTTTTTAGATGGTTATACAGGCTATTTTTAAATTCATATAGCTCCTGAAGATCAAGAAAAGACTACTTTTACATGTCCCTTTGGAACGTATGCATTTAAGAGAATGCCTTTTGGCTTATGTAATGCATCGGCTACTTTCCAAAGATGCATGATGAGTATCTTTTCAGATCTTATTGAGAACTGTATGGAAATTTTTATGGATGATTTTAGCGTACATGGTGATTCCTTTAACCTTTGCTTGGATAGTTTGGCTAGAGTATTAGACAGGCGTGTTAGTTCAAACCTTGTATTGAATTTTGAAAAATGTCACTTTATGGTAAAACAAGGAATTGTTCTAGGATATGTTGTCTCTAATACTGGTATTTCTGTAGATCCAGCAAAGGTAGATGTCATTTCTAGTTTACCTTACTCCTCCTCCGTGAGGGAAGTTCGTTTGTTCCTTGGCCATGCAGGTTTTTACAGAAGATTTATTAAGGACTTCAGTAAGGTAGCATTACCTTTATCCAGACTACTGCAGAAAGATGTTGAGTTCGAGTTCAGTGAGGATTTCATGCAAGCATTTGATAAGCTGAAAATTACCCTGACTCAAGCTCCGATTGTGAGAGGACTAGACTGGAGCCAGCCTTTTGAGATTATGTGTGATGCCTCTAACCATGCAGTAGGAGCGGCGCTGGCTCAGCGCGAAGGAAAGGATCCTTTCGTAATTGCTTATGCGTCTAAGACCTTAGACGCTGCTCAGTCTAATTACGCCACCACTGAAAAAGAGCTTTTGTCTATTGTTTTTGCTCTGTATAAATTCCGAGCCTATTTACTTGGTACTAAGGTGGTAGTGTACTCAGACCATGCAGCTCTAAAGTATTTATTAGCTAAAAAAGAGTCCAAACCAAGGTTGATACGTTGGATACTGTTGCTGCAAGAATTTGATTTAGAAATTAAGAATAGGAGTGGTAACCAGAATTTAGTGGCAGACCACCTGAGTCGCCTTGAGCACATTAAGGATGACTCCACTCCTATCAATGATGCTTTTCCATTTGATAGCTTTCATGCAGTATCCGAAGTAGTTCCTTGGTATGCACCTGTAGCTAATTATCTAGTTAGCCATACTTTCCCTCCTAATTTTACTAAGCATCAAAGAGACAAGCTGAAAAGTGAGTCTAAATATTATATATGGGATGACCCATACTTATGGAGGTGTAGTGCTGACCAGGTAATTAGAAGGTGTGTGCCCCAATCAGAATTCCAGTCCATTTTAGAGGCCTACCACTCTTCTGAGAGTGGAGGACATTTTGGCCCTCAAAGAACAACTAGAAAAATTTTAGACTGTGGATTATGGTGGCCTACTCTTTTTAAAGATGCTGCTGCTTTTTGTAAATCTTGTTCCCCATGCCAATGGTTTGGTAATATATCCAAGAGGAATGAGATGCCCCAACAGATTATGCTTTTCTGTGAAATTTTTTATGTTTGGGGTATTGACTTCATAGGTCTATTTCCAAACTCTAGTGGTTACCTTTATATACTATTAGCTGTAGATTATGTTTCTAAATGGGTGGAAGCAATTTCTACTCATACTAATGATGCTAACACTGTTGTTTCCTTTGTTAGAAACTATATTATTTGTCTCTTTGGATCACCACGAGCAATCGTGAGTGATCAAGGCACTCACTTTGTAACAGGAGGTTAGTAGAATTACTGAAGAAGCATGGGATTGTTCACAAGGTAGCAACAGCATACCATCTCCAGACCAATGGACAAGCAGAGGTATCTAACAGAGAAATAAAGCGTATTCTGGAGAAGATAGTAAAGCCTCATAGGAAAGACTGGAGCACCAGACTTGTTGATGCGCTCTGGGCATATCGGACAGCGTACAAGACACCCATTGGGATGAGTCCCTTCTGCTTAGTGTACGAAAAGGCTTGCCACCTTCCAGAAGAGGTGGAACACAAGGCTGTCTGGGCGGTGAGGGAGTGCAACATGGGATTCGAGCAAGCTGGTACTGAAAGAAAGCTCCAACTGGCAGAACTGGAGACCCTTCGACTCGAAGCATATGATAACTCCAGATTATACAAAGAGAAGATGAAGGATGTCCATGACAAGCATATCAAGAGAAAAGAGTTCAGACCAGGAGATCTGGTTCTCCTTTACAACTCCAGACTGAGACTCATGCCAGAAAAGCTGAGATCCAGATGGAAAGGTCCCTACAGAGTGGAGAAAGCAGAGCCATATGGCGTCTTCCACCTGCGTCATCCTTCAAGTTCCAATTGCATCAAGGTCAATGGACATCGCTTATAGATTTATCATGGTGAAAGGATGAAGGAACACAAAGAGTTAGAGGTCTTCCTCTTGGAAGACCCACCAACAGAAGCTGAATGAGCTTGAAGACCGTCCAACTTAAGGACGTAAAAGCAAAGTGCTAGGTGGGAGATGGTATGATCGTTCTTTTTCAGTCTTAGTTTTATTTTATTTTATTATCCTTTATGTTTATTAGTGTCATTCATAACATCTGCATCAGCATCTTCATTTTGCATTCTGCATTAAAAAAAAAAGAAGAAAGGCACGCGACGCGCATGCGTCGCTGACGCGTACGCGTCATACGTACATTCGAAACAAAGAAGAAAAGAAACAGAGAGTTGCGCGGGAGCATGGATGGAGGCGTACCTTAGGCACAAACACACACACGCGAACGCGTCCCCCACGCGTCCGTGTCACTTGCAAAATCAGCCTTCCACGCATGCGCGTCACCCGCGCGTCCGCGTGACCTTACAAATCGGCGTAAAAATGTGTTTAGACAGAAAATTGTGATGGTGTGGTGCTGGAATGGTGCTAGGAGCATGAGCAACATCACGCATGCACGTCCCTGACTCGTACGTGTCATTTTCCCATCCATACCATCCACGCGTGCGCGTCCCTCACGCGCACGCGTCGTTTAAAATTTTTGCAATTATGCGAATTGAACAGAGAGTTGTGCGTGCGCGAGGCTGCTCTCGCGCCAATAGCACAATTCATTTCAAGCATACGTGTCCCCCACGCGTACGCGTCACTTGAAAATAGCGCAACCCATGCGAATGCGTGATACACGCGTCACGCATCCGCGTCGCAAGAATTCTTAACCAGATCTGCGCCAGAATTCTTATCTTTTCTCCCCCAATCCTAATTCTTTCTTCTCCTTCTTATTTCTTTCTTCTTTATTCTCTCTTACTTTCTACTATTTTTTCCATCCTTCTTCATCTTCTTCATCAAGGTTCTTTTCTTCTTTCCTTTTTTCCTTTTCCATTATTATTTTTTTATTTATGTTTTCTTCTTCTTTTTCTTTTTAATTTCATAATCTATGTTTTCTTAGTCTTTCTTTTTCTTTTTACATCCTTTTAATTGGTGTTAGAAATTTAATTGGGTGATTGTTTTCTTCTATATTTTGCTTGTGGATATATTGAAGCATTGTTTAACAATTAATATTAATTCTTAGGGTTGCTTGCATGTTCAAATTCAATACTTTCAATAACATATTTACCATGCATGCTAAGTGTTTGTGAAAAAGTCCGTATGGCATTGTGCATTTTAATTATTCTATCATTCTACTCTAATGCCTGTTTTTCACAAAATTCCTTAAATATTTTATTAATTGAATATAATTGTCAATACAAACGTGATGACTAGTTTGTTACGAGTGATAATACATTTAAGTTATTGATGCTTGATCTATGCTATTCATGCCTTTGCCGGCATGCTAATAACCATCTTGCATCTACTTGCCATAACATGCACTTGCTATATTCCCATTGATGAACTTAGCACATGTAGTCGCGACCATGTGTTAACGACATCCTTCTTTACCTTGGAATTGATTATCACTTGTACTGTCCCTTCCTTGCTCTAACCCTTAGCTTTAAATCTTACTTTCCTTTTCCCTTTTTAGGATGGCCACCAAGAAGGGTAAAGAGAAAGCTACTCCCAAACCACCAGCAAGGAAAGGAACAAAAAGAGCACTAGCTGTGGAACCATCCTTAACATCAGTAAAGCCCTCAACAAAGCGAGTCAAGAGGATCATTAAGGTTGATGAAAAAGAGAAAGCCTTTCCAGCAAAGGACACTGCGCGGTTCACTAACCGCTACTGTGAGCAGATGTTCCCCATCCTGGTTGAGCGGAACTATAACAATGAGCACCTACTCATCCTCTCTACCCACATTATTGAGTTTGTTGAGCCCCGTATTGAGCGCAGACAATGGGGATTCTTACGGAGACTGATAAACCACTATTTTATGGTTTATATTGTGTTTAATTGTGTGGTTTTATCATGATCCTTACCCACTTATTCATTAAATGAGCATGAAATTATAATCCCTTCCTGAATTTATAACATGTTTGAAAACTGCTTCCTAGAGACTTTAATTATGTATTTTTAATTCTCCTTTGCTCCATTCGATGCCGTGATCTGTGTGTTGAGTGTTTCAGACTTTATAGGGCATGAATGAGTTGGAGATTGGAAAGGAAGCTAGCAAAAATGGAAGGAACACAAGAATTTGAGGAGATAACCAGCGAGAAGCGACGCGGTCGCATGGCTCACGCGACCGCGCGAAGGAGAGCAAATCGCAGTGACGCGGCCGCATGGCTCACGCGGCCGCGCGGATTGGAAAAGCTCAGGCGACGCGGTAGCATGGACGACGCGAACGCGTGGCAAGGAAAAGCGCGAATGATGCGTCCGCAAGGATGACGCGATCGCGTGACATGTGCGATCTGCATAATCTGCAGACTTCGCTGGGGGTGATTTTGGACCTTATTTCGACCCAGTTTTCGGCCCAGAATAGCAGACTAGAGCCAGAGAATATGCAGAAACAAAGAGACATTCATTCTACACAGTTTTAGAGTTTTAGATCTAGTTTTTCCTCCTCTAGGTTTTAGAATTTTATTTTTGGAATTGATCTTAGCATTGGAACATTGAGAAGAGTTATTTTCCTCATCAAGACTTCGTCATTCTAGTTCGTTCTCTTAACTTGGTTTTATTCTTCCATGTTCTTTGCTTTGTTCAACTTTGTTATTTGAATATTTTCATGATTATTTCATACAAGGATTATTTCTCCCATTTTAATTTATTTTCCATTCCAATAATCATGTCTTCTTTTAATTCCCTTTCATGTGTTATGAATTTATTATTTACAATGAGTTAGTAGTTCCCTCACTTGATGGGGAGTTGATTGAAAGGAACTCTTGAGTTGGAAGGATTGAAAGAAAAATTGTAATTGGGTTAACTGTTGGATTGTTATCTAATCACTAACACCAATCCCTTTGAACTAAGTGGGTTGCAACTCGTGAATAGATCTAGCATTCTAACTTGTTTGACTTTCATTTACCTAGTAAGGGATAACTAAACAGAACAACCATTAATTATAAATAAATCTTGAAATCATCCCATCAATAATAGAGATTCCAACTAATCAACTCCCAGTCAAGGCTTTTATTCATATTATTTAAATTTCCTCTTTTTAATTTTCCCTCTACTTAACTCAACTTCTTGGAACATCTGATTAATAAAATAGCACACTTTTCTGCAACTCGTCGGGAGACGACCTGGGACTCCAACTCCTAGTAATTTTTAATTTAAACTCTCTGTGACATATTTCTTAATTGATAGACAGATTTTTGGTGAGTTAAGAACTATACTTGCAATGTAACTATTTTAATAATTTTTAATTCACCAACTTCTGCACCTCATCAATTTTTGGCGCCGTTGCCGGGGAGTTGCAATAGAGTGCTAAAGTTATTAATTAGAATTTATTTATTTGCATTTTATTTTATTTTGCTACTATGAGCTGCATGTTTCTTCCGTCAAATGACGCGTTCACTTCCTGATCCGCGCTTGCTAATATTCGATCCTGATATTGAAAGAACTATTTCACGAATAAGGCGAGAACAGCGTCGGTTAGTCCGCTCTGAGGGCGGATCTGAGAGTGAACTTGAGGAAGAAACCATCCCCCGTTCTACTGATTCGGTTGTTTTACGTGCAGAAGACATGGCAGCTAGGAGAGTTACCATCCAGGAGGAAGGAGCCCCTGATTTTACAATGCAACCGTTTCAAGCGCATCATCCAGCGGTAGCTACAGATTTGAAATAAAGACCGCACTGCTAAATTTGATGCCCAAGTTTCATGGCCTACCTGCTCAAGAGCCTATCAAGCACTTGAGAGATTTCCAGGCAGCCTGTTCTACTATCAGGCGTGATGGTACTGATGAAACTTCAATTTTGCTGAAAGCTTTCCCGTTTTCTCTCGAGGGAAAAGCAAGAGAGTGGTACTACACTCAACCTCTGGCAAATGTATCCAACTGGGATACACTCAGAAAGGAGTTTTTGGAAAAATTCTTTCCATCTGAAGTTACTGATAAACTGAGGAAGGATATTTCCACAATTGTTCAGGATGACAACGAAACTCTCTTTGAATACTGGGAGCGCTTTAATAATCTTCTGGAAGTATGCCCCCACCACAGGATTGACAAGATAGTGTTACTTAGCTATATCACACAGGGCATGAGGCCCCAAGATAAACCACATGGGAAAGTGCTAGCAATGGGTCTATGAAGAAGTACAAGACCACTGATGAGGCTTGGCAATTGATCAGTGATTTAGCTGAATCTACTAGGAAGTAGCTAGGTATGAACTTCAAGATTACATTAAAAATGTATAGGTTGAGTTGAAGCTTGGGTTAATTAAAGATTCAATTTATTAGCTCACTTAACCATATGTATACCCCTAGCTGTACCTTAGCCCCATTACAACCTTGAAAAGGCCTCATGATGTTTGCATTGATATACTAATTGTTGTTGATTGGTTAGGAGAAGAACAAAAATTAGAAAGTATGATTAGAGAAAGATAGAGTGATTACCCTATACACTAGAGATTAGAGCGTACATACATTATCAGTGAGGGTTCAATGCTTGAATTTTCATGTCCCCTGCTTTCATGAGTTATCTTCTTGCACTTTTATCTGTTTTATTGTATAATGATAGAATTAGTGGAATTTGATTTGTAATTGCTTTGAAGAGCTTATTTACCTTTGATCAAGTGGGCAAGAATCATATAGTTGCATTTATTTATATATATGTAGGCTTGCATTGCATTTCATGAGTTTCTACATGTTCATACTTATTTCCTTATCTCCTTCAATTAAGCATGAGGACATGCTAATATTTAAGTGTGGGGAGGTTGATAAACCACTATTTTATGGTTTACATTGTGTTTAATTGTGTGGTTTTATCATGATCCTTACCCACTTATTCATTAAATGAGCATGAAATAATAATCCCTTCCTGAATTTATAACATGTTTGAAAACTGCTTCCTAGAGACTTTAATTATGTATTTTTAATTCTCCTTTGTTCCATTCGATGCCGTAATCTGTGTGTTGAGTGTTTCAGACTTTATAGGGCATGAATGAGTTGGAGATTGGAAAAGAAGCTAGCAAAAATGGAAGGAACACAAGAATTTGAGGAGATAACCAGCGAGAAGCGACGCGGTCGCATGGCTCACGCGACCGCGCGAAGGAGAGCAAATCGAAGTGACGCGGCCGCCTGGCTCACGCGGCCGCGCGGATTGGAAAAGCTCAGGCGACGCGGTAGCATGGACGACGCGAACGCGTGGAAAGGAAAAGCGCGAATGACGCGTCCGCATGGATGACGCGATCGCGTGACATGTGTGATCTGCATAATCTGCAGACTTCACTGGGGGCGATTTTGGACCTTATTTCGACCCAGTTTTCGGCCCAGAACAGCAGACTAGAGCCAGAGAATATGCAGAAACAAAGAGACATTCATTCTACACAGCTTTAGAGTTTTAGATCTAGTTTTTCCTCCTCTAGGTCTTTCTCTCTAGGTTTTAGAATTTTATTTTTGGAATTGATCTTAGCATTGGAACATTGAGAAGAGTTATTTTCCTCATCAAGACTTTGTCATTCTAGTTCGTTCTCTTAACTTGGTTTTATTCTTCCATGTTCTTTGCTTTGTTCAACTTTGTTATTTAAATATTTTCATGATTATTTCATACAAGGATTATTTCTCCCATTTTAATTTATTTTCCATTCCAATAATCATGTCTTCTTTTAATTTCCTTTCATGTGTTATGGATTTATTATTTGCAATGAATGAGTAGTTCCCTCACTTGATGGGGAGTTGATTGAAAGGAACTCTTGAGTTGGAAGGATTGAAAGAAAAATTGTAATTGGGTTAACTGTTGGATTGTTATCTAATCACTAACATCAATCCCTTTGAACTAAGAGGGTTGCAACTCGTGAATAGATCTAGCATTCCAACTTGTTTGTCTTTCATTTACCTAGTAAGGGATAACTAAACAGAACAACCATTAATTATAAATAAATCTTGAAATCATCCCATCAATAATAGAGATTCCAACTAATCAACTCCTAGTCAAGGCTTTTATTCATATTATTTAAATTTCCTCTTTTTAATTTTCCCTCTACTTAACTCAACATCTTGGAACATCTGATTAATAAAATAGTACACTTTTCTGCAACTCGTTGGGAGACGACCTGGGACTCCAACTCCCAGTAATTTTTAATTTAAACTCTCTGTGACATATTTCTAATTTGATAGACAGATTTTTGGTGAGTTAAGAACGATACTTGCAACGTAACTTTTTTAATAATTTTTAATTCACCAACTTCTGCACCTCATCAATTTTTGGCGCCGTTGCCGGGGAGTTGCAATAGAGTGCTAAAGTTATTAATTAGAATTTATTTATTTGCATTTTATTTTATTTTGCTACTATGAGCTGCATGTTTCTTCCGTCAAATGACGCGTTCACTTCCTGATCTGCGCTTGCTAATATTCGATCCTGAAATTGAAAGAACTATTTCACGAATAAGGCGAGTACAGCGTCGGTTAGTCCGCTCTGAGGGCGGATCTGAGAGTGAACTTGAGGAAGAAACCAGCCCCCGTTCTACTGATTCGGTTGTTTTACGTGCAGAAGACATGGCAGCTAGGAGAGTTACCATCCAGGAGGAAGGAGCCCCTGATTTTACAATGTAACCGTTTCAAGCGTATCATCCAGCGGTAACTATAGATTTTGAAATAAAGACCGCACTGCTAAATTTGATGCCCAAGTTTCATGGCCTACCTGCTCAAGAGCCTATCAAGCACTTGAGAGATTTCCAGGCAGCCTGTTCTACTATCAGGCGTGATGGTACTGATGAAACTTCAATTTTGCTGAAAGCTTTCCCGTTTTCTCTCGAGGGAAAAGCAAGAGAGTGGTACTACACTCAACCTCTGGCAAATGTATCCAACTGGGATACACTCAGAAAGGAGTTTTTGGAAAAATTCTTTCCATCTGAAGTTACTGATAAACTGAGGAAGGATATTTCCACAATTGTTTAGGATGACAATGAAACACTCTTTGAATACTGGAAGCGCTTCAATAATCTTCTGGAAGTATGCCCCCACCACATGATTGACAAGATAGTGTTACTTAGCTATATCACACAGGGCATGCGGCCCCAAGATAAGACCACATGGGAAAGTGCTAGCAATGGGTCTATGAAGAAGTACAAGACCACTGATGAGGCTTGGCAATTGATCAGTGATTTAGCTGAATCTACTAGGAA
>NC_029794.2:94929970-94955676 GCF_000816755.2 Arachis ipaensis
TACCTTAGCCCCATTACAACCTTGAAAAGACCTCATGATGTTTGCATTGGTATACTAATTGTTGTTGATTGGTTAGGAGAAGAACAAAAGTTAGAAAGTATGATTAGAGAAGGATAGAGTGATTACCCTATACACTAGAGATTAGAGCGTACATACATTATCAGTGAGGGTTCAATGCTTGAATTTTCATGTCCCCTGCTTTCATGAGTTATCTTCTTGCACTTTTATCTGTTTTATTGTATAATGATAGAATTAGTGGAATTTGATTTGTAATTGCTTTGAAGAGCTTATTTTCCTTTGACCAAGTGGACAAGAATCATATAGTTGCATTTATTTATATATATGTAGGCTTGCATTGCATTTCATGAGTTTCTACATGTTCATACTTATTTCCTTATCTCCTTCAATTAAGCATGAGGACATGCTAATGTTTAAGTGTGGGGAGGTTGATAAACCACTATTTTATGGTTTACATTGTGTTTAATTGTGTGGTTTTATCATGATCCTTACCCACTTATTCATTAAATGAGCATGAAATTATAATCCCTTCCTGAATTTATAACATGTTTGAAAACTGCTTCCTAAAGACTTTAATTATGTATTTTTAATTCTCCTTTGTTCCATTCGATGCCGTAATCTGTGTGTTGAGTGTTTCAGACTTTATAGGGCATGAATGAGTTGGAGATTGGAAAGGAAGCTAGCAAAAATGGAAGGAACACAAGAAATTGAGAAGATAACCAGCGAGAAGTGACGCGGTCACATGGCTCACGTAATCTGCAGACTTCACTGGGGGCGATTTTGGACCTTATTTCGACCCAGTTTTCGGCCCAGAACAGCAGACTAGAGCCAGAGAATATGCAGAAACAAAGAGACATTCATTCTACACAGTTTTAGAGTTTTAGATCTAGTTTTTCCTCTTCTAGGTCTTTCTCTCTGGGTTTCAGAATTTTATTTTTGGAATTGATCTTAGCATTGGAACATTGAGAAGAGTTATTTTCCTCATCAAGACTTTGTCATTCTAGTTCGTTCTCTTAACTTGGTTTTATTCTTCCATGTTCTTTGCTTTGTTCAACTTTGTTATTTAAATATTTTCATGATTATTTCATACAAGGATTATTTCTCCCATTTTAATTTATTTTCCATTCCAATAATCATGTCTTCTTTTAATTCCCTTTCATGTGTCATGGGTTTATTATTTACAATGAGTGAGTAGTTCCCTCACTTGATGGGGAGTTGATTGAAAGGAACTCTTGAGTTNNNNTACAGCGTCGGGTAGTCCGCTCTGAGGGCGGATCTGAGAGTGAACTTGAGGAAGAAACCAGCCCCCGTTCTACTGATTCGGTTGTTTTACGTGCAGAAGACATGGCAGCTAGGAGAGTTACCATCCAGGAGGAAGGAGCCCCTGATTTTACAATGTAACCGTTTCAAGCGTATCATCCAGTGGTAACTACAGATTTTGAAATAAAGACCGCACTGCTAAATTTGATGCCCAAGTTTCATGGCCTACCTGCTCAAGAGCCTATCAAGCACTTGAGAGATTTCCAGGCAGCCTGTTCTACTATCAGGCGTGATGGTACTGATGAAACTTCAATTTTGCTGAAAGCTTTCCCATTTTCTCTCGAGGGAAAAGCAAGAGAGTGGTACTACACTCAACCTCTGGCAAATGTATCCAACTGGGATATACTCAGAAAGGAGTTTTTGGAAAAATTCTTTCCATCTGAAGTTACTGATAAACTGAGGAAGGATATTTCCACAATTGTTCAGGATGACAATGAAACTCTCTTTGAATACTGGGAGCGCTTCAATAATCTTCTGGAAGTATGCCCCCACCACATGATTGACAAGATAGTGTTACTTAGCTATATCACACAGGGCATGAGGCCCCAAGATAAGACCACATGGGAAAGTGCTAGCAATGGGTCTATGAAGAAGTACAAGACCACTGATGAGGCTTGGCAATTGATCAGTGATTTAGCTGAATCTACTAGAAATCACAAGCAAAAGCAAGGCCGTTCAAAAGCCGTTGCAGAAGTATCCTCTAACAGAGAGACTGCTGCTCTAGCCCAGAGTATATGTGAGATGACCAACTTGCTGAAGCAGATGCAATTGAATCAACAACAAGCTCAGCAAACTCAACCTCCTCCGCCATAGCAAAACCAACAACTAGTCCCACAGAGAATTTGCAGAATTTGTGCTGATTATAGCCATTACACTGATGAATGCCCGCAGCTCCAACAAGAAGACAACATGGTGGCATCCACTCATAACTTCCATGACCGCCCCAACCAAGGATACAATCAAAGTGGAAATAATAACCATGGATGGCAGGATAATTCTAACCAGAATTGGAGGGACAACAATAACAGAGGAGGCCGAGATAATCAGGGAAATCAGAGGTGAAATAATAACAATAACAGGTAGCAGAATCAACCTTACAGAGCACCTCACCTGAGGCAGAACCAAGGACCACAGAACAATCAACAACAGACATCTCAATTTACTCATTCTTCTTTATCTCCTAATAAAGAACTACTACAATCTTTTGAGCGAAGACAACAGACCATGGAAAATAACATGAATAGTATTAACGCCAGTCTGAATGGTCTCATATATATATATAAGGGGACAAAATTACCCCAATGTTAAATTCAGAATTCAAAGATCAATGCACATATGATAAAATCGAATATAAAGTTGATACATGAGTATGAATAGAAAAAGAGAATTCTGGGTAGCTAGGTATGAACTTTAAGATTACATTAAAATTATATAGGTTGGGTTGAAGCTTGGGTTAATTAAAGATTCAATTTATTAGCTCACTTAACCATTTCCATTCGATGCCGTAATCTGTGTGTTGAGTGTTTCAGACTTTATAGGGCTTGAATGAGTTGGAGATTGGAAAGGAAGCTAGCAAAAATGGAAGGAACACAAGAATTTGAGGAGATAACCAGCGAGAAGCGACGCGGTCGCATGGCTCACGCGACCGCGCGAAGGAGAGCAAATCGAAGTGACGCGGCCGTATGGCTCACGCGGCCGCGCGGATTGGAAAAGCTCAGGCGACGCGGTAGCATGGACGACGCGAACGCGTGGAAAGGAAAAGCGCGAATGACGCGTCCGCATGGATGACGCGATTGCGTGACATGTGTGATCTGCATAATCTGCAGACTTCACTGGGGTCGATTTTGGACCTTATTTCGACCCAGTTTTCGGCCTAGAACAGCAGACTAGAGCCAGAGAATATGCAGAAACAAAGAGACATTCATTCTACATAGTTTTAGAGTTTTAGATCTAGTTTTTCCTCCTCTAGGTTTTTCTCTCTAGGTTTTAGAATTTTATTTTTGGAATTGATCTTAGCATTGGAACATTGAGAAGAGTTATTTTCCTCATCAAGACTTTGTCATTCTAGTTCGTTCTCTTAACTTGGTTTTATTCTTCCATGTTCTTTGCTTTGTTCAACTTTGTTATTTAAATATTTTCATGATTATTTCATACAAGGATTATTTCTCCCATTTTAATTTATTTTCCATTCCAATAATCATGTCTTCTTTTAATTTCCTTTCATGTGTTATTACACTTTTCTGCAACTCATTGGGAGACGACCTGAGACTCCAACTCCCAGTAATTTTTAATTTAAACTCTCTGTGACATATTTCTAAATTGATAGACAGATTTTTGGTGAGTTAAGAACTATACTTGCAACGTAACTATTTTAATAATTTTTAATTCACCAACTTCTGCACCTTATCAATTTTTGGCGCCGTTGCCGGGGAGTTGCAATAGAGTGCTAAAGTTATTAATTAGAATTTATTTATTTGTATTTTATTTTATTTTGCTACTATGAGCTGCATGTTTCTTCCGTCAAATGACGCGTTCACTTCCTTATCCGCGCTTGCTAATATTCCATCCTGAAATTGAAAGAACTATTTCACGAAAAAGGCGAGTACAGCGTCGGTTAGTCCGCTCTGAGGGCGGATCTGAGAGTGAACTTGAGGAAGAAACCAGCCCCCGTTCTACTGATTCGGTTGTTTTACGTGCAGAAGACATGGCAGCTAGGAGAGTTACCATTCAGGTGGAAGGAGCCCCTGATTTTACAATGTAACCGTTTCAAGCGTATCATCCAGCGGTAACTACAGATTTTGAAATAAAGACCGCACTGCTAAATTTGATGCCCAAGTTTCATGGCCTACCTGCTCAAGAGCCTATCAAGCACTTGAGAGATTTCCAGGCAGCCTGTTCTACTGTCAGGCGTGATGGTACTGATGAAACTTCAATTTTGCTGAAAGCTTTCCCGTTTTCTCTCAAGGGAAAAGCAAGAGAATGGTACTACACTCAACCTCTGGCAAATGTATCCAACTGGGATACACTCAGAAAGGAGTTTTTAGAAAAATTCTTTCCATCTGAAGTTACTGATAAACTGAGGAAGGATATTTCCACAATTGTTCAGGATGACAATGAAACTCTCTTTGAATACTGGGAGCGCTTCAATAATCTTCTGGAAGTATGCCCCCACCACATGATTGACAAGATAGTGTTACTTAGCTATATCACACAGGGCATGAGGCCCCAAGATAAGACCACATTGGAAAGTACTAGCAATGGGTCTATGAAGAAGTACAAGACCACTGATGAGGCTTGGCAATTGATCAGTGATTTAGCTGAATCTACTAGGAATCACAGGCAAAAACAAAGCCGTTCAAAAGCCATTCTAGAAGTATCCTCTAACAGAGAGACTGCTGCTCTAGCCCAGAGTATATGTGAGATGACCAACTTGCTGAAGCAGATGCAATTGAATCAACAACAAGCTCAGCAAGCTCAACCTCCTCCGCCACAGCAAAACCAACAACTAGTCCCACAGAGAATTTGCGGAATCTGTGATGATTATAGCTATTATACTGATGAATGCCCGCAGCTCCAACAAGAAGACAACATGGTGGCATCCACTCATAACTTCCATGACCGCCCCAACCAAGGATACAATCAAAGTGGAAATAATAATCATGGATGGTAGGACAATTCTAACCAGAATTGGAGGGACAATAATAACAGATGAGGCCGAGATAATCAGGGAAATCAGAGGTGGAATAATAACAATAACAGGCAGCAAAATCAACCTTACAGAGCACCTCACCTGAGGCAGAACCAAGGACCACAGAACAATCAACAGCAGACATCTCAATTTACTCATTCTTCTTTATCTCCTAATGAAGAACTACTACAATCTTTTGAGTGAAGACAACAGACCATGGAAAATAACATGAATAGTATTAACGCCAGTCTGAATGGTCTTACCTCTACTTTGCAAGCTCTTATGTCACAGATTGGATCAACGCAAAATTCAGTAACCAACCTTCAAGCTCCACTGGAATCCCCTCTCAACCATTATCCAATCCAAAGGGAGGCATTAATGCTATCACCCTGAGGTCTGGAACCACTCTGCAGGAGAGGAGTCAGGAGGAACCAAGCCCACCAGAACACACCTCAGCTGAAGAGGTAGTAGAAATAGAAGATGTTGAAGAGGAAGAAGACATACAGGACATAGCTGAAGAAGAAATAGCTCAACCACAGGAGGAAGCACCAAAAGGCGCAAACACCACAGAAGACACCACTCCTATTCCATTTCCACAACTTGCAAGGAAGCCCAGGAAGCAGCTGGAACCCGACCCCAAAATGGTAGAAATATTCAAAAAGGTTGAGGTAACTGTTCCTCTTTTTAATGTTATTTAGCAGGTACCTAAATATGCAAAGTTTCTAAAAGACTTATGTATCCATAAAGACAAAATTAATGAATTAGAAACTATTCCTTTAGGTAGTTCTATATCTGCTTTAATGGGAGGATTACCTGAAAAATGTAGTGATCCAGGTCCTTGTATAGTTAGCTGTACTATTGGTGGTGTAGTAATTTATGATTGGATGTGTGATTTAGGAGCATGTGTCAGTATAATGCCTTTGTCTATATATGATATTTTGAGGGTCCCTCCCTTAAAAAGGTCGGCAGCTCGTTTTGTGTTAGCAGATAAAAGTATTATTATAGTGGCTGGGGTTGCTGAAGATGTTTTGGTGAACATTAAAGGACTTACATTTCCCACTGATTTTTATATCTTGGAGATGCCCCATAATGATTCAGATAAGCCATCATCAATCCTACTTGGAAGACCATTCCTGAAGATATCAAAATTCAAATTGGATGCCTTTTCAGGAACATACTCCTTTGAAATAGATGGCCGCATAGTAATCTTCAATCTGAATGGAGTCATTGACAAACCCCCAGAAGATCGTTCCATCTTCCAGTGTGATGTCATAGATGAAAGTGTAGCTGAAGTTCACAAGGAAGAGTTAGAAGAGAGGCACACTGGACAAGGTCCAAGTGTGGGGATCCTTTTAACTGACAATGAGGGCACTTCGCCATTTTCACAAGCCCCAGATAATCCAGAGCCTGCTCATGATCAGAAGTTAGAATTGAAACCCCTTCCCCCACATCTTAAATATGCTTATCTTGAAGATGAGCAGAGATTTCCAGTTATCATTGCAAGGGAACTTACTTCTCCACAAGAAGAGCAGTTACTTGATGTGCTGAGGAAGCATAAGAAGGCAATTGGGTGGAGCTTGGCAGACATAGTAGGCATCAACCCTCAAGTATGTGAGCATAGAATATTTTTAGAAGAGGGAGCAAGACCTGTCCGTCAACCCCAAAGAAGATTGAATCCCACCATCTTGGAAGTTGTCAAAAAGGAAGTGACCAGACTGTTAGAAGCAGGTATCATATATCCCATTTCAGACAGTGAATGGGTAAGCCCAGTACAAGTGGTACCCAAGAAGTTTGGAGTCACTACAGTAAAGAATGAGCATGGAGAGCTCAGAGCAACTAGAGTTCAGAATGCTTGGAGAGTCTGCATCGATTACAGGCGTCTCAACCAAGCTACCCGTAAGGATCACTACCCACTTCCATTCATTGATCAAATGCTGGATCGCCTGTCAGGTAAATCACATTATTGCTTGTTAGATGGTTACACATGTTATTTCCAGATTCATATAGCTCCTGAGGATCAGGAAAAGACTACTTTTACATGTCCTTTTGGGACTTATGCTTACAAGAGAATGCCCTTTGGCTTGTGCAATGCACTAGCTACTTTCCAAAGGTGCATGATGAGTCTTTTTTCTGATCTTATTGAGGACTGTGTGGAAGTTTTTATGGATGATTTTAGCGTTTATGGTGATTTTTTTAGCCTTTGCTTGGATGGATTATCTAGAGTATTAGATAGGTGTGTTAATACAAACCTTGTATTAAATTTCAAAAAATGTCACTTTATGGTAAAACAAGGAATTGTATTAGGACATGTGGTATCTAATAATGGCATTTCTGTAGACCCAGCAAAGGTGAATGTTATTTCTAGTCTACCTTACCCCTCTTCTGTGAGGGAAGTCCGTTCGTTCCTTGGCCATGCAGGTTTTTACAGGAGATTTATTAAGGACTTTAGTAAGGTCGCACTTCCCTTATCCAGATTACTGCAGAAGGATATTGAGTTCGAGTTCAGTGAGGATTACAAACAAGCGTTTGATAAGCTGAAGACTGCTCTGACTCAAGCTCCAATTGTGAGAGGACCAGACTGGAGCCAGCCATTTGAAATCATGTGCGATGCTTCCAACCATGCAGTAGGAGCAGCGCTGGCTCAGCGTGAAGGTAAGGATCCTTTCGTTATTGCTTATGTGTCTAAGACTTTAGACACTGCCCAGTCCAATTATACTACTACTGAGAAAGAGCTTCTTGCTATTGTTTTCGCTCTGGATAAATTCCGAGCTTATTTACTTGGTACTAGAGTAGTAGTGTATTCGGACCATGCAGCTTTAAAGTATTTATTAGCTAAAAAGGAATCCAAACTAAGACTCATACGTTGGATACTGCTGTTACAAGAATTTGATTTAGAAATAAAGGATAGGAGTGGTAATCAGAATTTAGTGGCAGACCACTTGAGTCACCTTGAGCATATTAAGGATGATTCTACTCCTATAGATGATAATTTTCCTTTTGATAACCTGCAAGCAGTATCTGAGGTAGTCCCTTGGTATGCACCTGTTGCTAATTATTTAGTTAGCCGCACATTTCCTCCAAACTTCTCTAAGCATCAAAGAGACAAGCTGAAAAGCGAGTCTAAATATTATATATGGGATGACCCATATTTATGGAGATGTGGCGCTGATCAAGTAATTAGACGTTGTGTGCCTCAATCAGAATTCCAGTCTATTTTAGAGGCATGTCACTCATCTGAGAGTGGAGGACATTTTGGTCCTCAAAGGACAGCTAGAAAGATCTTAGACTGTGGATTCTGGTGGCCTACCCTTTTTAGAGACGCTGCTGAATTTTGTAAAACTTGTCTCCCATGCCAGAAATTTGGTAATATATCTAGGAGGGATGAAATGCCTCAACAAATTATGCTTTTCTGTGAAATTTTTGATGTTTGGGGCATTGACTTCATGGGTCCATTTCCAAATTCTAATGGNNNTGCTTGGTTTATGGAAAAGCTTGTCATCTCCCAGTTGAAGTAGAACACAAAGCCTTTTGGGCAGTTAAGGAGTGCAACATGGGAATTGAGAAAGCCAGAGCTGAAAGGAAGTTGCAACTGCAGGAACTGGAGAACCTTCGCCTAGAAGCTTATGAAAACTCCAGAATATACAAGGAAAAGATGAAGGCTGTACATGATCAAAACATCAAGAAGAAAGAGTTCCAACCTGGGGATTTAGTCCTCCTTTACAAATCTTGACTGAGGCTCATGCCAGGCAAGTTGAGATCAAGATGGGAAGGTCCATACAGAGTAGAGAAGACCGAACCATACGGAGTTTATCACCTAAGCCATCCTTCAAGCTCTGAAATTATTAAGGTTAATGGACAACGCCTGAAGCCATACCATGGTGAGAAGGTACAGAAAAACAAGGAGCTTGAGATTTTCCTCTTGGAAGATCCCCACATAGCAGAAGATTGAGCTAGTGGAGCGTCCAACTTACGGACGTTAAAGCAAAGTGCTAGGTGGGAGACAATCCACCATGGTATGATCGTTCTTTTCTTTATTTTTAGTTTTTCCTATTCAATAACTATTCTCTTTCGTAGTACTTTCGTGCATCTGCATCTACAAAAGAAAAAAATTTCGCTACGCGACGCGATCGCATCAGCGACGCGTCCGCGTCACAGGGGAGTAAAGAAAAATAAAAATGAACAGAAAGTCACGCTGGAGTGTGGCTGGAGGCGTGCCAATGGCACAAATCAACCCACGCGACCGCATCGCTGACGCGTTCGCGTCGCATGGAAATCATGACCTCCCATGCGACCGCGTGCCCCACGCGGCCGCGTGCTCTGAGTTTTCGACGTAAAAGGGTGCACAATGAAATATTGTACGAGAGTGATGCTGGATTGGTGCTGGAAGCACAATCCTTATCACGCGATCGCGTGACTTACGCGATCGCGCCACCTCAATTTTGGCATTTAAATTAATTTGAACAGAGAGTTGTGCTGAAGCGAGGCTGCCCTCGTGCCAGAAGCATAATATGGGTCACGCGACCGCGTGACCGACGCGATCGCGTCACCTTACCTGAAGCGCATTCACGCGAACGCGTGCCCCACGCGGCCGCGTCGCGTGCACCGCACAGCTCAACCTAAATTGCCAAATTATCTTATCTTTCTCCCCTCCAAATCGTAGTTTTTCTTTTCCCTCCTTATTTCTTTCTTCCCCCTTCTTCTTCCAATCTCACCTATCACTCACTCTCTCTCTCTCTCTCACCTCCATTACCAATGTTCTATTTTCTTCTTCCTTCTTCTCTTTTCTATCATTTTATATATTATTTTATATATTATTTTTCTTTTCATTATTCATATTTTCTTTCTTTTTCTTTTCCCTTTTACATGGTGTTAGAAATTTTTTGAGTCATTATCCCTCATTATATGCTTGTGGATTGTTGCAAATTGTTTGACAATTATTTTTATTCTATTTAAGGGATTGCTTGCATGTTCACCTTCATATTTTCTATACCTTATTCATCATGCATGCTATGTGTTTGTGAAAAAGCTCAAATGGCATTATGCACTTCTCTATGTTGTTACACTATTCAATGCTTGCTTTTCACAACTTCCCTTTACCATTGTATTAATTGAATTTAATTTTTATTACAAACGTGATGGTTTGTTACAAAGTATTGCTTGGTCTATGCTACTCATGCCCTTTTCCGGCATGCCAATAAACACCTTGCATTCACTTGTCTCTACATGCACTAGCTATTTTCTATTGTTGGCTTTTCACATGTACTCGCGAGCACGTGATAATGTCAGTATATCTTACTGTGCATCCATCACCCTCTTTTCCGTTTCCTTCCTTGTTATATATCTATTTGAATTTAATTTACTTCCTCCTCTCTTTTCAGGATGGCCACCAAGAAAGGAAAGGAGAAAGCGACTCCTAAACCCCCAGCAAGAAGAGGCACTAAAAGAGCATTAGTGGCAGAGCCTTCTTCAACCACAGTCAAGCCCTCAACAAAAAGAGTTAAGAGGATAATAAAGGTTGATGAAAAGGAGAAAGCCTTTCCAGCAAAGGACACTGCGCGATTTCCCAATCGCTACTGTGAGCAGATGTTCCCTATCCTAGCAGAAAGGAACTATAATAATGAATACCTTCGTATCCTCCCATCCAATATTTCTACCTTTATTGAGCCACAAATTGAACGAAGAAAATGGGGTTTTCTACGGAGACAGCCAAGGCAGGTCAATCTTTCTTGGGTAGTTGAGTTCTACTCTAACTTCTACATACCAACCCTGCAGTCTGTTTATGTCCGGCAGAAGCAAGTCTCCATCACAGAAGAGGCCATTCAGCAAGCTCTGAGTCTTCCCCCTATTCCAGAAAGAATGGACGCCTTCCAAGAAGCCGCACTTAAGCGCCAGAGGTACCAATTTAACTGGGACTCCGTTCTCGGAGTTATCGCATTACCTGGCAGCCGTTGGATCTACGGATACCACCGTACCTATCCTAAGAGAATCTTGGCTTCAGCACTTACCTTGGAGGCTCGCGTCTGGGTACAGATCATGTCCCATTACGTCTTTCTGAGCACTCATGAGTCCTCCTTCACTGCGGACATGGCTGTTCTACTATGGTGTATCCTGACAGACCAACCTCTGCATCTCTCAAGACATATCCGGAATCCTATGGGACACGTACAAATTGCGAACAACTTATCTTTTCCCGCCTTGGTCTCAGATCTTGTCTCAGCAGCCGGAGTCTCCTATAGAGCTGGGGACACCAAAGCCGTGCTTCCACGGGATGATCAGTATGTCCCTAACGGGAAATACCTCAGACTCCCAGCAGCCACTACAAGTCTTCCTACTACTCCAGTTGAAGATAATCCTTCTTCAACACCACAATCACCTACAACTGATGCATTGCTCCAGCAGATAATCGAAAGGTTGGATCGGCAAGAACAGAAAGCAAAGATGAGAGAGCACCGTAACGAGCGCCGATTCAAACACCTCAAGGAGCTACTCAAGGGACACTTCAGGGACTCTGATACCCCGGACTCCACTTCTTTTACCAGCACAGGAAGCCATGACGGTCCTGACTGTGGAGATACTGCCACCAGCCCACCCCTGTTCCTGACAGACGGCACCGAGGACGGTGCAAAGCCTTAAGTGTGGGGAGGTCGGTCAGTACCTGACTTCCGGAGGTAATTTCTTTTTCCTAGCACCAATAATTAGAATATTTTAGTTAGATTTTCTTTCTTTTATAGAATAGAATAAATTGCATAGGTTAGAATAGTTGCATGCATGTTCTACTTAATTGAAAAGACAATAAGTTTCTTTTAAGACTCTATCTTTGGAACAAAATTTCACTAATTTTTCAAAATTTTTATGATAAATTTGCTTGAGTTGTATTTGGAACATGATATTTGAGCTAAAGAACACACAACCTGTGAGGATTTGAGCCTTTATGCATGGTTATATTATTTAACCATAATTATTTCATTCTTGTGTGTTTACTTCTTTATGATTGTGATCTATATTTTGTTTTATCTTATATGTCCAATATTTATTATATTTACATGCTTGCACATGATTGAGGCCATTATCTGTTTAAACTCACTTATCCAAATTAAGCCTACCCTTTTCAATTACCTTTGTTAACCACTTTGAGCCTTTAAATCCCATTTGTTCTATATTTTACCACATTACTAACCTTAAGATGAAAAACAATTGTATATCCCAAATTGAATCTTTGGTTAGCTTAAGATAGAATTGTGTGCTAGTTAAGTATGGGAAATTGTGGGAACAAAAGTTGTTAAGGGAATGTGTCATGAGAATTTAATGGGAATTTGGATACCTACTCATGTGAAACTATAAGAATTAAAAATCTATGTGCATTGATAAGCTATGAAATTCTGGGTAGCTAGGTATGAACTTTAAGATTACATTAAAATTATATAGGTTGGGTTGAAGCTTGGGTTAATTAAAGATTCAATTTATTAGCTCACTTAACCATACGTATACCCCTACCTGTACCTTAGCCCCATTACAACCTTGAAAAGACCTCATGATGTTTGTATTGGTATACTAATTGTTGTTGATTGGTTAGGAGAAGAACAAAAGTTAGAAAGCATGATTAGAGAAGGATAGAGTGATTACCCTATAAACTAGAGATTAGAGCGTACATACATTATCAGTGAGGGTTCAATGCTTGAATTTTCATGTCCCCTGCTTTTATAAGCAATCTTCTTGCACTTTTATCTGTTTTATTGTATAATGATAGAATTAGTGGAATTTGATTTGTAATTACTTTGAAGAGCTTATTTACCTTTGATCAAGTGGGCAAGAATCATATAGTTGCATTTATTTATATATATGTAGGCTTGCATTGCATTTCATGAGTTTCTACATGTTCATACTTATTTCCTTATCTCCTTCAATTAAGCATGAGGACATGCTAATGTTTAAGTGTGGGGAGGTTGATAAACCACTATTTTATGGTTTACATTGTGTTTAATTGTGTGGTTTTATCATGATCCTTACCCACTTATTCATTAAATGAGCATGAAATTATAATCCTTTCCTGAATTTATAACATGTTTGAAAACTGCTTCCTAGAGACTTTAATTATGTATTTTTAATTCTCCTTTGTTCCATTCGATGCCGTGATCTGGGTGTTGAGTGTTTCAGACTTCATAGGGCATGAATGAGTTGGAGATTGGAAAGGAAGCTAGCAAAAATGGAAGGAACACAAGAATTTGAGGAGATAACCAGCGAGAAGCGACGCGGTCGCATGGCTCACGCGACCACGCGAAGGAGAGCAAATCGCAGTGACGCGGCCGCATGGCTCACGTGGCCGCGCAAATTGGAAAAGCTCAGGCGACGCGATAGCATGGACGACGCGAACGCGTGGAAAGGAAAAGCGCGAATGACGCGTCCGCATGGATGACGCGATCGCATGACATGTGTGATTTGCATAATCTGCAGACTTCACTGGGGCGATTTTGGACCTTATTTCGACCCAGTTTTTGGCCCGGAACAGCAGACTAGAGCCAGAGAATATGCAGAAACAAAGAGACATTCATTCTACACAGTTTTAGAGTTTTAGATCTAGTTTTTCCTCCTTTAGGTTTTTCTCTCTAGGTTTTAGAATTTTATTTTTGGAATTGATCTTAGCATTGGAACATTGAGAAGAGTTATTTTCCTCATCAAGACTTCGTCATTCTAGTTCGTTCTCTTAACTTGGTTTTATTCTTCCATGTTCTTTGCTTTGTTCAACTTTGTTATTTGAATATTTTCATGATTATTTCATACAAGGATTATTTCTCCCATTTTAATTTATTTTCCATTCCAATAATCATGTCTTCTTTTAATTTCCTTTCATGTGTTATGGATTTATTATTTGCAATGAGTGTGTAGTTCCCTCACTTGATGGGGAGTTGATTGAAAGGAACTCTTGAGTTGGAAGGATTAAAAAAAAAATTGTAATTGGGTTAACTGTTGGATTGTTATCTAATCACTAACACCAATCCCTTTGAACTAAGTGGGTTGCAACTCGTGAATAGATCTAGCATTCCAACTTGTTTGACTTTCATTTACCTAGTAAGGGATAACTAAACAGAACAACCATTAATTATAAATAAATCTTGAAATCATCCCATCAATAATAGAGATTCCAACTAATCAACTCCCAGTCAAGGCTTTTATTCATATTATTTAAATTTCCTCTTTTTAATTTTCCCTCTACTTAACTCAACTTCTTGGAACATCTGATTAATAAAATAGCACACTTTTCTGCAACTCGTTGGGAGACGACCTGGGACTCCAACTCCCAGTAATTTTTAATTTAAACTCTCTGTGACATATTTCTAAATTGATAGACAGATTTTTGGTGAGTTAAGAACTATACTTGCAACGTAACTATTTTAATAATTTTTAATTCACCAACTTCTGCACCTCATCAGAGACAGCCGCAGCAGATTAATCTCTCATGGGTAGTTGAATTCTACTCCAATTTTCACATGTCAACCCTGTAGTCTGTCTTTGTCCGTCAGAAGTAAGTTCCCATTACTGAAGAAGCCATTCAGCGAGCTTTAGATCTTCTCCCTGCTCCAGAAGGATTGGACGCATACCAAAAAGCCTCTTTCAAGCGCCAGGCATACCAATTTGACTGGGACACCGTCCTCAGAGTTATAGCACAACCTGGCAGCAGATGAATCTATGGATACCATCGATCCCGACCTAAGAGAATATTGGCTTCAGCACTCACCTTGGAGGCTCGAGTATGGGCACATATTATGTCCCATTTCATCTTTCCGAGCACTCACGAGTCCTCCTTCACTGCAGATATGACTGTTCTTCTCTGGTGTGTCCTTACAGACCAGCCTCTCAACTTACCAAGACACATCCGGAATGCCATGGAACACGTACAATTTGTGGGCAACCTACCTTTTCTCGCCTTGGTTTCAGATCTAGTCTCGGCAGCCGGAGTTTCCTACAGAGCTGGGGACACCAAGGCCATGATTCCACGGGATGATCAGTACATCCCCAACGGGAAGTACATCCCCAACGGGAAGTACATCAGACCTCCAGCAGCCACTATCAACCGGACCACAGAACCGGCGGAAGATATCCCTTCTCCTTCCACATCACAAGAACCTTCAACAAATCATCTACTCCTACAGATAATTCAGAGGTTAGACCGACTAGACCGGCAGGCAAAGTGAATGGAGTACCATAACAAGCGCTAATTTACATACCTCAAGGAGCTGATTGTTGGCAACCACCCACCTGAAGAAGAACCAGACACTCTGGACTCCACTTCATCTACTAGCACAGGGAGCTATGACAATCCCGACTGTGGAGATGCTGCTACCAGCCCACCTTTGTTTCTGACTGATGGCACCGAGGATGGTGCCAAGCTTTAAGTGTGGGGAGGTCGATCAGTACCTGACTTTCGGAGATAACTGCTCTTTCTTAGCACCGATATTTTATTTTTCTTTTGATTAGGATAAGATAGATTGCATAGTAATAGGTATTTTCATGCATGTTCTAATTGGTTGAAAAATAATAATTTTTTTTTAAGACCCTATTTTTAAAATATTTCACTAATTTAAATCAAAACTTTTGAGTTAAAAAACCTGTTTGAAGATTGTAAATTGGAACATGGTTTAAAGCTAGAACACACAACCTGTGAGAATTGAGCTTAATTGCATGGTTACACTATTTAACCATAATATTTTATTCTTGTGTGTTTCATTCTCTATGATTGTAATCTATATTTTGTTCCATCCTATATGTCCGATGTTTAATGTGTTATGTGCATGCATATGATTGAGGCCATCATTTGTTATTAGCTCACTTATCCCAAATAGCCTACCCTTTCAATTATCTTTGTTAGCCACTTTGAGCCTTTTAATCCCCCATTTGTTCTATATTTTACCACATCACTAGCCTTAAGCGGAAAAATAATTAAATATCCCAAATTGAATCTTTGGTTAGCTTAAGATAGAGATTGTGTGTCAATTAAGTGTGGGAAAATTGTGGGAACATGGGTTAATAGGGAATGTGTCATGATAAAATATTAGGAATTTGGGTACCTACTCGTGTGAAACCAGAAAAATTAAACAAATCCATGTGCATTGATATGTTATGTTTATTTTTATATTTCCTTAAAAAAAATCCAAAAATAATCAATTAAATAAATAAATAAGGGAACAAAATTACCCCAATACTAAGTTAAGTTAATAAAAAGATCAATGCATATGTGATACAAATTAAAAGAAAAGTTGATGCATGAGTATGTATTGCAAAAGTGGGAATTTTGGGTAGCTAGGCATGAATTTAAAAAGTATATAGTGTGTGTATAGGTGAAAGCTTAGGTTGATTAAGGATTCAATTCATAGCTCACTTAGCCATATATATACCCTCACCTTTACCTTAACCCCATTACAACCTTGAAAATACCTCATGATGTTTGCATTGGTACATTAAATATTTGTTGATTGGTTAGGTGAAGAACAAGGTTTAGAAAGCATGACTAGAGAAGACTAGAGTGGATTACCCTATACACTTGAGTGATTAAAATGCACATACACCATCAGTGAGAGTTCAATACTTGATTCTATGTTCTCTGCTTTCATGAGCTGTCTTCTTACAAGTTTACTTGTCTTTTATTGTATAATTTGAATTAGTGGAATTTGATTTATGTTTGTCTTGAATAACCTATTTATTTTTAACCAAGTAGACAGAATTATCTTAGCATATAGTTGCATTCATACATAGGTTGCATTGCATTGCATGAGTCTTACTTTTTCCTACTCATTTATTTTATCTCCTTAAGCTAAGCATGAGGACATGCTAATGTTTAAGTGTGGGGAGGTTGATAAACCACTATTTTATGGTTTATCTTGTGCTTATTTGAGTGGTTTTTATCAAGTCCTTACCCACTTATTCATATGATTTACATGATTTTACAATTCCTTCCTAGTGTTATTCTATGGTTGAAAACTTGCTTCCTAGAATCTTTAATCTGTGTATTTTAATTCTTCTTTATACCATTCGATGCCGTGATCCATGTGTTAAGTATTTCAGGCTTTATAGGGTAGGAATGACTTAGAGAATGGAGAGGAAGCTTGCAAAAATGGAAGGAACACAAGAAACTAAGGAGATAACCAGTGAGCATCGACGCGCACGCATGGCTCACGCGAGCGGGCGATATGGAGAAATTTATAGTGACGCGTGCGCGTGCCTGGCGCGTTTGCGTGGATTGGAGTTTGCACAAAGATGCGCACGCGTGACTAGCGCATACGCGTGGCATGCCAAAACGACTAACGACGCGCACGCGTGACTGACGCGTACGCGTGACATGCGCGATCTGCAAAAATAACAGAAAATGCTGGGGGCGATTTCTAGCCGAGTTTTGACCTAGTTTCCGGCCCAGAAACACAGACTAGAGCCAGGGAACATGCAGAAACTCAACACACATTCTCATTAGCATAGTTTTAGTTTTTAGATCTGAATCTAGAGAGAAAGACTACTCTTCGTCTAGGTTTTTTTTACATTCATAGTTTCATAGTTTATTGCTTTTGCTTTGGATATTAAAGAGTCATCACCTCCGTTAAAGATATTATTCTAGTTTGTTTTCTTACTCCTTTATTATTCCATATTCTTAATTCTTGTTTAGAGTTACAATTGGATTATTTTTAGAATTTATTAATGCAAAGGATTACTTTTATTTTTAATTAATTTGTAGTTATTGTCTATCATGTCTTCCTTTTATTCCTTATTTAATTCTATGCAAGTAATTCTTATGTCAATGGAGTAGATTTCCAACTTGACATGGAGATTGATTAAAAGGAGACACTTGAGTTGGAATGCTCAAATTAGTTAAATTGGAAGTTGTTGGCTAATTCTGTATTTACTAACGCTAGACCTTCCCAAGGGAGAGGACTAGGATTTGTGAATAAGAGTTAGTTCAATCACTTGACTTTCCTTTATTTAGTAAGGGTTAACTAAGTGAAAATAACAACCTCTTTACACTACACTTGAGAGAATTCCAACAAAGATAGAACTTCCAATTAATCATTCCCCCACTCAAGGCCTTTTATTTAGAATAATATAAACCTCTTTTAATTTTCTTTGCTTTAATTTACAATCATATGCTTGTGCCCATTGCCTAAACTCAAAATTTCCCAGAAAACTCCTGATTAATAAGATAACACCCCTTTGTCAACTCGTTGGGAGACGACCTGGGACTCATACTCCCAGTATTTTTATTCTAAACTTTTGTGACAACCTTTTTAAATTGATGAGGCATATTTTTGCTGGTTAAGAGCTATACTCGCAACGTATTTTCTATATTGATTTCTTAATTAGTCAAATTTCCGTACGCATCAGTCTTCAAGTGGTACTTTGACAGAATTTGAACTACTAGTAAATATTGTCCTTTTTCCTTTGTGAAATTGAGAAATAAATGTTGATTATGTTATATATTAGGTCGTACCCCATCGGATGTGAGAGAATCTAGCTTATATTGCAATCGTAGAATCCTGGCATGGTGGTTATCTCTGGTTTGTTGGCCCAGTCCTACCAACCTATCCATCTTGGTTAAAAAAAAATCTTGATTCAGTAATTAATCTTGCAAGTAGTAATAAATAATCAACAATAATGCATTAATTACCTGACCACAAGTGGGAGCCATCGTACATCATACCTAGTCAGACATAAGAACGAGAACCTGTGGTAAATCTAAGACAACACAAGTAGTATGCACCCCACAATGTCCGTTATGTCATGCCAGAAGCGGTGCACAAAGAATGATATGTGTGTTCCAGGAGTGCAGACCCCAAGACAACCGTCTGCATCTATCAAAATCCTCTAGCAGCGGTAACCACCTAAGAGGGACAAGTGTCGCTGAATTATCCGTGAACAAAAACCGCCAATCAACATCGTCATTAGGTAGCACCGGGCATACTTAGGAAGGGTGTCTGCATCTAGGGATATTCATGGATCGGATCGGATTAGATATGGCAAAAAAAAATTGATCTAATTCGCACTAAAATTATCATATAATATCTAATATCTGCATTTTTTAGGATCAGATCCGATCCACTCCACACACAGATAGATCAGGTATTGGATATATCCGGTTAAAAATAGAAAATATACCTATAAATTCAAAAAATTAAAAAAAGTCCGAAGCTTTTTTTTCACAAAGTACGAACCAGAACCAGAATTCAATCCACAACAGAGAGAACTAGAAATTTCATAGTTAATAATAGCACCAAATTTCACATAACAACAGTCATAAAAATTCAAAATTTTCTAACAATAGTACTAAAAAAACTTAATACCTAATAGTATCTAAAGTTACCTAGCGGTATTTAAATTTAAAATAAAAAATTAACCCAGATGCAAAAGGAAAGCCAAAAGCCAGAAGTTAAACGACAAAGAGGCGAGGAAGAACACTTGAACAGAGGCTAAAGCCAGAAGTAGAACGACAAGGAAGTAAGGAGTGATGAGTGGCGAGCGGCGAGGCTAAGCAATGAATGGCGAGGGATGAGCAACAAGCGGCGAGGCCCAACGACAAGGGGTAATGCCGAGTGATGAGTAGAGGATTGAAGGTGAGGGCGATTCACTAAGGGAGAGAGGACTGTATGATGCCGGCAACACAAAGGAGTGATGTGACTGAGGGCCGAAAGAAAAGAGGACGTGGGGTGAGTGGGTGTGAGTGAGAGAGAAGCGCCGAAAGTGAGGGGAAGTAATTAGGGTTTGTTTGATTTGAGAAAATAACACATATCTATTATCTATTTTATTTATTTAATTATTAATGTACGGATCTATGGATCTTTTTTGCGGGTATCTACCTGAAATCTGCAATTTGATCCTATCAGTTACAGATTGGATCTTTATCCGCAACATTTGGATCAGATCCGGATAAACCCTGCGGATCTGCAAATCGAATCCGATTCATATTCACCTCTATCTGCATCTGTTCCAGAGGGAATGTGTGAGACTCTGTTCCTCAGCCAAGTCATCTTCAAACCAAAATCCTACTTCCTATCCTCTAGCTGTGGAGGCGGCCAGTCACCGAGCAAATTCTCAATCCACAACCATGTGGGGTGCCCATAGAACTACTAGAAGTCTAGAAGTCTCTAGTGCAACCCTTGATCGGTTCACCATCTGTGCGTAGGCCAAGATGATAAACAACATCCTTCAAAGTAATTGTGGATCTTGGGCCTCCACTCTAACGATCCACATTTTTCAAAATATAAATAAGTTATTATTTATTTTATATATTGGAGTTCCTTATTTTTAGAAATTATTTCTATTCGCTCTGATACCATTAATTCACAAACAACAATAATAATTCAACAAGATTTCAATATAAACTTAATCAAACTCAACTAATAATCAATCAAACCAACATTCACTTATCAAATTCACATTTAATTATTATAAAATTACCAAACCCTACCTCCATACGAAATTAAAATACTCGAAATTTTGGAGAAACTTTCTGACCGAGCTGCCGAAGAAGAAAATGTCAGAAATTATCTGTGCCCCTTAGAACCCTAATTGGACGAACTCAAGGGGACAGGGAGCTATGTCACCGTCAACTTCTACTAAACAAAAGTGATGTCAATGTGTAGAGGAGGAAGACACAAACACTTTTATTGGATTAAATTTTTTATTAGAGTTACAGATCGCAAGGAATCGAAACCGGAATTTTTGGTGTGGGTCACGGTTTCTTCATGCAAGCATTCGGTCTCTTTCTCTGTATGAAAGGAAAAGAAGCCAATGAATTTTGATGATGATTATATGTGATTAGCGAAGTGTTTCATTTTGAGGAATATTAGGTGTAACACCCTACTACACAGAGCTTTACGCTTAGGCCGTAAAATAGAGATGCTGTTGTATTATGGCCTCTAAAATAAAATATATACATATAGTAGTAGAAAAAGTTTAATAACTAGGAGCCTTGAAAAACAGGTGAAACAAAATTCGTAAAATGAAAAGCGCAACGCTCAAAAAACGAGATTACTTGCATGCTAAGAAACTTAAAGCTTATAAGTATAAATAAACAGAAAGTGGGATTAGAGAGTCAAGGATGTAGAATAACTAGCTCCTAACTCAGTCTGCAAAGCCAAGGCTGGCCGGAAAGTGTATATATATATTAACTCTCCATAAACCTCTAAGAGGATCAAAATAAACAAGTCATTCGGAGAGAAAGCTAAATATATATACATATGAACTATACAGCAAAAGGAACCCAGAAACCACTCCGCTTCAGAAGTCTAGATGCCTAGCGAAGTGCCTCTCGACCTGCATCTGAAAAATAACAACACATTATGGGGTGAGAATTCAGAGGTTCTCAGCATGGTAAATGTGTCACGCACATAATATATAAGGTCATGGGAATGACAGAGGCAATCCTAGAATGCCGACACTCAGGCAGTACTAGCACAGGCAATCCTAGAAAACTTTCTTCACACTCAGGAGTCCAGACAAAAGGCACATCTTTCCTAGTCAGCTTGGTTAAAGGTAAGGCGAGCTGTGAAAATCCCTTAATGAATCTCCGATAATAACTTGCCAAACTTAGGAAACTCCTAATCTTTGTCACCGAAGTTGGTCGCTCCCAATTCATCACTACTTCAACCTTAGCAGGATCTACTGCTATTCCCTGCTTGCTCACCATGTGGCCAAGAAATTTCACTTTAGTCTTCCAGAACTTGCACTTAGATAGTTTAGCATACAACTTCGTATCTTTTAAGATTTGTAGCACAGTCCATAAGTGATCTGCATGCTCATCTTCTGTCTTAGAGTAAATAAGAATGTCATCGATGAATACAACAACAAACTTATCTAGATACGGATGGAAAATTCTATTCATGTAATCCATGAATATTGCCGGTTCATTAGTCAACCCAAAAGACATCACTGTGTACTCATAATGTCCATAGCGCATCCTAAAAGTAGTTTTGGGAATATCCTCATCTATAACCCTTATCTGGTGGTATCCGAATCGCAAATCAATCTTAGAAAACACGCCAGCTCCTTGTAACTGGTCCATTAGGTCATCAATTCTTGGCAACGGATATTTATTATTCACAGTAACCTTATTCAGCTGCCGATAATCGACACACAGGCGCAAACTTCCGTCTTTCTTCTTTACCAGTAGCACTGGCGCTCCTCACGGGGAAACACTCAGTCGAATGAAGCGTTTACCTAATAGATCTTCCAGCTGAACCTTCAACTCAGCCATTTCTAGAGGTGACATCCTATAAGGAGCACTCGAGATCGAACCGGCTCCAGGCACCAACTCAATTGTGAATTCAACCTCTTGGTTAGGTGGAAATTCATCGATATCATCCGGAAACACCTCTGGGAACTCACAAACAACCGGAATCTGCTTCAAACTTTGATCATCACCCGAAATACTCGCAGTTAATAGCATGATACCCTGGCATTCGATCCCAGAACAATTTACTGTCATAGAGTTCAAATAGTAGCTATTCGCCACAACCGGCCCTTCTGTATCCTCCAGCATAAAGCACACTGATTTCTCAGAATAGTCGAGTAGAACATGGTTCTTAGATAACCAGTCTAACCCCATCATGAGATCAAGACCAGTCATCAGCAGACAAATCAGATCATGCACGAATTCACGTTGTTGTACTCGAAACAGAACTTGTAGACATCCTATCCTAGTCACCATAGCTTCATGGGTAGCATTATACACCTTTAAATCATAACCCAAGACCACTATTTTCAATCTTAGTTCATCAGCCTTCTCAAATGTAATTAATAAATGTGTTACTCCAGAATCAAACAATGCACTTAAAACTTTACTGGCTATCTTACACTTACCTCTGATCAGTGTCTCTGACCCCTCAGCACCTGCTACAGAAGTAGTATACACTCTCCCTAGCTACTGCGCTCTACCAGTCTCATACTTCTTCTTTTCTGGGTAGCCTCAAGCCAGGTGCCCGGGTTGTTCATAGAAGTAGCACACTCCCATACCCAGTATGCATGGAACTCCTGGATGATGCTTCCTGCACCTCTGACAGCTCAAGTCCTGCTGTGGCTGCTTCCTAAATCTTCTGCCCTGATTAGCATTGTTATTCGGTCTCCTAAAATTGCCTTGACCAAGATTAGGTTGCTGAATGAATCCCCCATACTTAAAGTTCCTTCCTCTTGGTGCAAAATTCCTCCCTGGAGTCCTCTGGAAAGGTATCCTCATGCTTCCTTTCTCTGCTGCCGCCTTTCTTACACATTCTTCTGCCACCCTACTCTTGTTTACGAGTTCAGAGAACACCCTGATATCTATTGGTGCAACGGAGTTCAGAAATTCACTCCAAAGGCCTCCCTCATACTTGATGTATTTCCATCCAGCAAAATCCTCTGGAGCACCTTGACAAATACGAGAGAACCGGCACAGTTTCTCAAACTTATTAGTATACTCAGTAATAGTCATCTGCCCTTGCTTTAATTGCATCAATTCAAGTTCTTTGGCATTTCTATCCGAATTAGGAAAATACTTCTTGAAGAACTCTGTTTGGAACAATTCCCAAGAAATTATAACCCCATCAGGCTACGAAATACGCCGCATCCCCTGCCACAATACTGAGCCTCACCTTGTAGCTGATAAGTCCCAAACTCAACCCACTACTCCTCGGGAACCTGCTGAGCCTGCAATGTCCGCTCCATAGCTTGAACCCAATTGTCCGCCTCAGTGGGGTTTGAGGTCCCCTTGAAGGTCGGAGAGTGAACCTTCAGAAATATGGCAAGTGTCATAGGGCCTTCTTGGCCATTATTGTTCCCATGATTACCGTTGTTTATCTGGTTTCCCAGTGCTTCGGCTATCACCTGCATAGCCGCAGCCATGTTTTCCAGGGCAGTCATGAAATCTAGAAGGTTATTCCCTGTCGGGCCAGGATTTGCATTGCCTATTCTACCCCTGCCTCACCT
Organism: Arachis ipaensis; assembly: GCF_000816755.2. Taxonomy (NCBI): domain Eukaryota; kingdom Viridiplantae; phylum Streptophyta; class Magnoliopsida; order Fabales; family Fabaceae; genus Arachis; species Arachis ipaensis. Next base: position 94,953,933 of record NC_029794.2, read on the forward strand.
GCGACCGCGTCCACGAGTCGACATCTGGTTCCTATACACGCCAAACAAGTGATATCAAGTTGATTAGTCTCAATATCACAAGTCTAGTGCTTCAAGTCCCAAATGCATGCTCATGAACGTTTATGCCACATATATCAATTAGATATCCTAATAGCACATAGACACATACATAGAGAATGCACAGAAGTATACTCAGTCCGTCCCTCAGGCTCTATAGAAAGGAATGGCTCTGATACCATAATGTAACACCCTACCACACAGAGCTTTATGCTTAAGCCATAAAACAGAGGTGGTGTGGTATTACGGCCTCTAAAATAAAATATATACATATAGTAGCAGAAAAAGTATAATAACTAGGAGCCTTGAAAAACAGGTGAAACAAAATCTACAAAATGAAAGGCGCAATGCTCTCAGGCTCTAATGGCTCTGATACCATAATGTAACACCCTACCACACAGAGCTTTATGCTTAAGCCATAAAACAGAGGTGGTGTGGTATTTGTGGTATTACAATAAAATATATACGTAATATAGTTGAAGAAATTCATAACTAGGAGCCTTGAAAGAAGGTTTAAACAAAAATCGCAAAAGTAAAGCGCATCGCACATGGAAAATGTGCAGTCGGATAAAACGTAAACTACACAATAAGAAGTGGAGGATCAAAATACAGAATAGCAAGCTCCTGACTCAACCTGTGAAGTAAAGACTGGCCGAAGTATAAGTGTGTATATACATACATATAGTCATAACCCAAAGAAATCCCAAAATACAAAATAAACGACCTATTTCTCCATCGTCGACCTCTAAGAGGGACATAGCTAGCTATATATACATATAGGAGAATACTAGAACATAAATACATCATATGATATCAAAATATAAAATCCCAAAATAGACTTCGCTTGCCAGAGATCTCAGACGCTCACTGAGGTGCATCTCAACCTACATTTAAAAACAACAACATATATATGGTATGAGAACCAGAGATTCTCAGCATGGTAATGGTGCCCACATATATAAGATATAAGGTCCTGGAAAAGTTAGAGGCAATCCTAGAACTTTGACATTCAGATTTAAAACTTGGAGATTACAACTAAAAACCATAAGCAGGGTAGTGGTCTAAGGCTCTTAGTTCTAACTCAACACTAACTTAAATCTAACTTATGCCCTCAGTTTCTCGCCCTCCTCCAATCTTCCAAACTCCGATGGAACCACAAAGACAAAAAAGTAGACAAAGGCAAACACAAATAGAGTACAGTTATTGCAAGTAACAAGTATGACAAATAGCACATTGATTCACAAAGGAAAACCCAAATAATGCACAAGCAAGCAAAATACACAAATGCATATGATGCATGTCTGCCATATGACTAATGAGCTCATTTCTCGGTTATATAGCCAAACTCGACATATCCGATAGCTAATCCGGACACCGTTTCTCTGTTGCGCATTAATACCGTTAGAGGGAATATGTGCCCTGTCACCATTAGAGGGATTTATGTGTCCTGTCACCATTAGAGGGAATAGGTGCCCTGTCACCCTTACAACTAGAGAGAAAACACATTTGTACTCATCATCAATCATGCTCTAGTATACCTCGTTTATCGTATTCATTCAATTTCAATTAATCATCATTCTTATCAAATCTCAACCATTGACTCGGAGCAAGCGGGACGAACCACAATCCTTGCTACTGCCCAGGTATCACAAACATACATTCATTAATATTCATTCATTATATATAT
>NC_029794.2:94956306-94964353 GCF_000816755.2 Arachis ipaensis
ACACACACACACACACACACACACACACACACACACACACACACATATATATATATATATATACAGAATCCCAAAACCAAAATAGATTGCCAAAACCCTAACTCTCCATAAACCTCTAAGAGGATCAAAATAAACAAGTCATTTAGAGATAAAACTAAGTATATATACATATGAACTATACAGCAAAAGGAACCCAAAAACCACTCCGCTTCAGAAGTCTAAATGCCTAGCGAGGTGCCTCTCGACCTGCATCTGAAAAACAACAACACAGTATGGGGTGAGAACCAGAGGTTCTCAGCATGGTAAAGGTGCCACGCACATAATATATAAGGTCCTGGGAATGTTAGAGGCATTCCTAGAATGCCGACATTCAGATTGTAAAGCTTAAAAGTATTAAACAGAAACAATAAAAGGTGGTCTTCTAAGGAAATCTAAGTCTAACCTAGACTTAACCTTAACTCTAAATCTTTCCGCCTTTCCTCCGATCCTCCATCTCCAATAACATATCACAGACAATCAAGCAGATAAAAATAAACACAAACACAAGTAGAGTGCAAGTACTGCAGATAACAATTATACCATTAATATAGCAAGTACATTTAGGCACAACCCAATTAATGCACAAACAAGTAATTCAAGCAATATGTACATGATACATGCCTGTCCTATGGCTGATGAGTCTCTTCTGTTGGTTATCAAGCCAACCTGACAAGTCCGGTTGCTAAACCTTTGGACTGTCCCCCGACGTGCATCCCCAAGAGTCCATGCATAGCTTTTTCTCATATTATAAATTGCTCAATGGGGTCAACCTTCCCAGGAATTTAGAGTACCCGGTCACATCTTACGTCGCAGGATCAACAGAGTATCGAGTATCAACCTGGAACACGTGGTGGCAAGCCACAGTACTTTACCCAGAAAACTCGTATCCTAGATAATTTAAATGCGTAAGCCTCATACATTTCAGAGTAATTGTAGAAATCAATCATTCAAGCCTTGGCATCATAAATCATTCAAGTATACATCTCATTCTTATATGATCCACCATTTTTAACTTTTACTTCATCCCCAAGTTACCTTAATTTCCTAACTCCATTTCATTACTAAGCTTTCTAACCAAGTTTAAAACTAACAATGTGAAAATAGAGGTTTAGGAGGTCAAATTAGCTTTACAAAATAATGATTTTCTGAAAAAAGGGGTATGCGTACGCATAGCCTCTTTTTGGCCATGACGCGTACGCATGCATCTGTCCGCATACGCATGTACACTGGACAAAATGGAACGTATGTGTATGGCTCCTGTATGCATACACGAAACATCCTTTTTAGGTGCTATGCGTACGCATGCACATGTATGCGTATGCATAGGTACAAAACAGAATGTAATCATTGCGTATGAAAGGGTATGCGTACGCATGCATGGGTTTTTGGTTAAAATTTTGGTTAAGTAAAAAAGCTGCAGAATTTACATTTTGAACCCCGAACTTTCGACGCGCATAACTTCTTTGTTTTAAATCATTTTTTTATCCGTTCTTTGAACGGTGTAAACTTCACGGACCCAATTTTCATACACAACAAGTTGGAAATCATTTGGGGATCCGGAAGCCAAGTTACGGCTCGCCGAAGTTCGGCCAAAAACCAATTCCACACCAAGTTCAAAAACCTCAATTTTCTTAAAGAATCAAATTCAAACCTAATATTCCATACACAAAAATTAACACAACATAACCTTGCCATTACCACAATAATCCTTCCATGACTACCATATCTCAATTCAACAATATCATGCATCAATCTCTCAAATACATCAACAAATTTGTCATCCACTTATCCTGGGCATTTATATATTCTTGTCAACAAGTCTATAATCATAAATTCATCAATTTTGCATCCTATTATTGTTATCATCCATAGTAGTTACCCAATCCAATACACAATTCATAGTACAATTCAATAACAAGGATACTAAGCATTAAAATTCCTTTACATTCCAACCTATCCTAGGGTCGTCTAGCCTAAGTTTTCACAGAATATTATATATTAAATACGAGAAACCTAAACCATACTTTGGTAGTACACGTGCACGAGAGAGTAGGAATGAACGACCGGCCGACAACCATGCCAAATTCATTTCGGCCATGGCTAATCTTGCGAACACTATGGGGGCTACCGCTACTGCAACTCTGCAAGCTGTGCAGAGGTTAGGTCAACCGGCGGAAAATGGAAACGAAAATGGTAAAGGAGATGCAAATGACAATGCTGAAGGGAACGACGATAGTATGGGAGGTGCTCCGATGACCTTGGCGATGTTTCTCAAGGTTCATCCACCAAATTTCAAAGGATCAACCAATCCCACGGAAGCGGATAACTGGTTCCAAGCTATGGAGCACGCGCTGCAAGCACAGCATGTCCCGAATAACCAATATGTGGAGTTTGCTGCCTATCAACTTTGGGAAGAGGCCCAGCATTGGTGGCAAGCAGAATGCCGCTTACTGCAGCTTCAGAACACTGATGTTCCTTGGGATGTATTCCAGATGGCCTTCTACAAGAAGTACTTTCCTGAGTCTGCAAGGGAAGCAAAAGAGATGGAACTTATGCAGATGAAGCAAGGTTTCTTATCTGTGACAGACTACACCAGCCGATTCAAGGAATTCTGTAGGTTCTCTAGGGCGTGTCAGGGTGTCCTGGAGACCTGTGAAAGTTGGAAGTATATCAAGTATCAAAGGGGCTTGAAGGACGACATCATGATTGCTGTGGCTCCTATGTAGATTCGTATTTTTTCTGATCTGGTGAATAAGGCAAGAGTGGTTGAAGAATACGCAAAGACGGTAGTCTCGTCAAGGGACACTCATGGAGAAAACACTAGTAGGGAACGCAACGATTACCTTGGGCCAAGGGGACAGGACTTCAAGAGATATAGTGAAGGGAAGCGGTCAAGAGCTTACTCCCCTGATATGAAATGTCATGAGTGTGGGAGCTACCATCTGAATAGGCCATGCTAGTTGGGTAAAAAACTATGTTATAAGTGTGGTACACCGGGACATTTTGTTAGAGATTGTCCACACCGAGGAACACATGATCCGGGTCGATCACGACAACAGGGTTGAGGTAATTATGAAGCCGATGGCTAAACCTCAACTTATCTTCGTGGTATAGACTATCGTCGTTCGTGTTGAAAAAGTGTTAAAGCTTAGATTAATTTTTAAACTTGGTTTGGAAACTCTGGTTTGAATGATTTGGTTTTGAAACTAGGACTGAAACTTTTGGTCAAATGATATGATTTAAAAAGGGAAAGTGAGTCCTAAGATTTTGTTAACTTGTGATTTTGGTTTGCAAATTTGATTTATCAAAAGGGATTCAACTTGAAAGGTTTCTATTTAAGGATTCTAATGAATTTAGGAAAAATTGTATTTCAAAGTGATTGATTTACAAATGAAAGGTTTTTGGCTTTTGATAAGGTTTTAACAATGGACTCAGTTAGATTGCACTTATTTTAAAGGTTTTGAAAAATGTTAAAAAATTGATATTTGATTTAAGAAAAAATTTCGGATTCCTAGTGACGATAATTAGAGTGACGCAGCGGAAGGCGAGAGAGAGAACATCAACACGGTGGGATGATAGTGAACGAGATGCTTTAGCAACTTGTTGGGTTGGTAACATCGCGTGATTCGGATTTTCGAGTGCGAAAATCTTTTTAAAGAGGGGAGGATGTAAGAACCAGAGTTTTCACAAATAAAATAATTTAAATGCCCAAATTAGGTTCTGGAAAGTTAGAATGAGAATTTGGGGATTTAAAAACGATTTTTGGACTCAGTAGGTCTTTTCGAGTCAGAAAATACGTTTTTTGCGAAAAACCGTAAAAAACCACGAACCGAGAGTTGAACCGGTTGAACCAGTTTAAGTTTGCCTGGTACTGTGCGAGAAAGAGTGAAAATAGTCAAAAACCTTAGAAAAATATTAAAAATAGAAAATCGGGCGTTAATGTTAAAGGTTTGGCCCAAAGTTGGGCCGAATGAGTTAAAAACGCTAACGAGTTGAACCGGGCTCAAGTTGGGTCCAAGCCCAATATACAAAAGGAAGTTATGAGGCCATTTGCCCTCATTTTTCAGAAAAGAAAGAGAGAGGGACGGTGAGAAGAGAGAAGAGAGGTGAGGGTGGGTGACACTATTCACATCCACCTTCTAGGAGCCATATCTTGAGCTACGAAGCTCCGATTGACGAGCCGTTTGTGGTCACGCGAAGCTCTTGATGAGCTCTTCCTTTCTATCTAAATAAATCTGGTAAGAAATCTCATCTCACTCCCCAGTTTCCTGCCCTAAGTTTCTGCACATTTTTGGTTGGGGTTTTGATCAAGTGTTGTGGTTTTGCTTGTTTAGGTGATCTCTAGTAGCGGATAATTGTTGAATTTTACCCCTAATCTCGTTGGGTAAGGTAAGGTTTTACTAAACCCTTGTGTTTAGTTGTTTTGGGTATCTTATGTTTTGATTTTATATATATATATATATATATATATATGATGTTAGATTGAGTTTTGGTGTTTGTTGGAGTTGGTTGAGGCTTTGGATCAAGCTTGGTGGCTTCATTTTGGTGTTTGGTGCGTTTGAGAATTGGCCAAGGTATGGTTTCAGTTTCCTCTATGTATTATATAATATTCATGGACACTTAGGTTAGTGACCCATAGGATAGGAATGAATTATACTGGTTGTTGAGGTGTTGAATGTTGATGTATGATGATTAATATTGATATATTGAGGGTGAATGCTTGTATGTGATTTTGATGTATGAGGATAACTTGTAAGAAGATGATGATGACATGGAGTTTTGAGATGAGGAATATGTGAAGTTGATAATGATTGTTGGTATGTAAGGATTATGATGTTTGATGTTGGATATGTGATTTATTATTGTTGATATGGTTGATGATTGATGATTGGTTAGTGATGTTGTTGATATATTGAAGGTGAGTGTGAGATTGTTGATAAATGAGGTGAATTATGATGAGTTGATGATTTTTGGAATATGTTGATAAATCATGATGTGAAATTGGTAAAGATGGTGTGAGAAATTGAAGTTGAAATGAAATGGGATTGATTTTGATGTTTGGTAATGATTGAAATAGGATTGAGGAAAGTGTTGGTGGAAGATTGATTTTGGTATCACATAATTTGAGATTTGGTGGTTGGAAATGGTATAATATGCTATAAAGAGTAGATTATGATAGAAATTGGAGTTTGAAGTGGTTTTGGTTGGAAATGTTGGTAATATTGAGGTTTTGAGACTTTTGGTAAAAGTAGATTTTTGATGAATTTTGTCTGATCATAACTTTTGCCTCAGTTTTCCAAATTCATTGAAACTTGTTTAGAATTAAAGCTTATTGAAAACCCTTCAATTTCATATAAAATTTGTAAGATTTGGGTTTTTATAGAGGAAGTTATGATCATTCAAAGTTGGTGTTAAAAATCTAAAATTCTGCAAAGTTGCAGAATTTTGTGATTTCTGGTATGTGCGCACGCACACCTCTGCGAAAATTGCAACCTATGCACACGTACAGAACTGTGCGTACGCACACGCAGAGGCAGGCAATCTGCTTGCAGTGCTAGCACAGCTTGTGCGTGCACACACCAATGGGAAATTGCAACCTGTGCGTTGCATAGCCCTGTGCGCACGCACACGTTGGGAAGGCCAGTCTGTTGGGGCGCTGGCACAGGTTGTGCGAGTGAACAGACATTGTGAATTTTGACACCTGTGCGTACGCACACCCCTGTGTGCACGCACACGCCCTATTTCTCAAATTTTAACTTTGTTTTTAACTATACCATCTTCCCAACAAGGTTGTAAGCTTCTATAATACTATTTTAAGACTCTTGGGCCTAGTTTTGGATATTTGAACATGGGATAGGATCTAGGAGGTTAAATTTGGCATCATTTTGAAAAGTTAGAGGACGGAGGCCTAGGTTTCTGGTGTACTGAGGATGGGTTTGATGGGGTGCAAAGGAAGAATGGTATATGAATTGAGAAAGTGACAAACTAGTGAGTTCGGAATAGAAAGTTGTGAATTGATGATAGTTGTGACGAGTATGAGTGGAAGTGTGCTATGAGCAGTGGTCTCGGAGATTAAATATGTGATTACAATGTGCATTATTCTCCGTCGTAGGGGTTGTGGCTATCTCCCGCCTATGTTTGGATGTGAGAGTTGAAGCTGGGCTTCTCACTCATATTTCTTGCAACCAGAGGAAGGTGGTAGGGCACTCTTCCTCGGAATGTTTCCCTCTGAAGGAGAAGGTGGTAGGCACTTATCCCTCGGAATTATTCTTCCTGAAAATACGACTTCTCTCTGATTGAAAGGTGGTAGGGCACTAACTCACGGAATTATACGACAGCCAGAGGAAGGTGGTAGGGCACTCTCCCTCAGAATGTTTTTCTCTGAAAGGAGAAGGTGGTAGGGCATTTATCCCTCGGAATTATTCCTCCTTATGCACAATAGAGAGACTAATCTGGGAGTTGTCGACCGGGTTTTCTATCGGGTTTGGCATAATAACCGACATGTGATATCACAGCCAATAGGGCAGACATTCATCATGTGCATCTTCTATATGCTTGTTTGCTTTGATTACTTAAGTATGCCTAATTGTATAACATGCCTACTTGCTTCTTGAATTATTTGCTGTATATGAAAACTATCTGTGCTTTCATTGCTTGCATTATCTTGTGATTGTCTGGTGTTGAGGAGGTTAGGTAGGTGGTGGCAATGGGATCGCACGGAGGTTTGGTTGGTGCAGGCTGTGGGATATAGCGGTGTAATTAGAATTAGTTAGTAATCCCTTAAGTTAGATTACCCTGTTCTTATATTATGGTTTTAAGTTATGTTTCAATGTTTTAGTATGCCTTAAGATAAATCTTGTGATGGATACGAAGTCTAGGATTGCCTTTAGCGTCCCAGGGTCTTATATCCTACATCACTGGACACTGTTACCATACTGAGAACCGGACCATATTTCTGTTGTATTTTTCAAATGCAGGTTGTAACCCATCTCGGTGAGTTGTTTGGATGGTGATAGAAGCGGAGGATCTGGACACCTTTTTGGGAGTCTTTTGTTTATTTTGTTTATACATCTCTCATCTTTTGTATTTTGTTTTGCCTAGAGGCATGTAGTTGAGAGAATAAAACTTGTATAAGCTGTTTTTACTCTCTGGTTTCTTGTATGATCTGTATATGGCTACCCGGCTCAAACTCCGCGAGCCGTGGCTAGTTTCTTATGATATTATATACTTATCTTTTATTATCTTATATCTGTTTCTGGTGCCTTAAGCTAGTAGCTTCGCTAGTACGTTTTGCGCTTTTGAAATCTTGTTTTTGAGCTATATCCTTCATCGGGCTTCTAGATTATATTAATTCTTCTATATATATTATGTAAGGACTTTAGGATTGTCGTAATCTCTGATTAACCTTTGCTTTACGACGCGAGGTAAAGTTTAGGCTAATTAGGGTGTTACACTTCCCATACCCACGGACAAAACAACCCAAGCCCGATAAGCTCCGCAAGCTAAATCGAACCTAGAATACCAAAATCGACAAAATCTCAACATAAAGACTCTCAATTTTTGAAAATTAAAAGGGGATAGAGAAACTAAGGTGAGATTGTAGCTTACTGATGAGATTGTTCCGATAGGTTTGTAGAGCTCGACGCGTTAGACGCGTGGCCGCAAACAGTGCGGCGATTGGAGCTCAGAGTAGGAAGATATGGTAGTTAGAAGTGGAGGTTAAGGTTTGAATTCTTTTCTTCTCTCCCCCTTGGCTGTTTCAGCATTGTGCTAAATGGGGAAGAAGAATGTTCTCTTCTTTTGATGAATGGGCTGGCTTGTTGGACTTGGGCCTATTTTTGGGCCCGGTTTAACTAGTTCGGTCCGTTTGGTTCAATTTTGGACTAAATTTTTTTAACTTAGTGTCAAAATTTTCATTTTAATGAATTCTATACTAATTTAATAAAATATTTATATTTTTAATTTTTTTTTATTAAAATTTAATTTATTGACTAATTATTTACTAATT
>NC_029794.2:94964734-94966144 GCF_000816755.2 Arachis ipaensis
TACTAATAGAATAAGTCATAATTAAATTAAACTTCAATAATCATAAAATTTTATTTAATTATTTTTGATAAAAATAATTTTCTTGAATAAAAAATCTTAACAAATATAATAACTCATAAATAACTAATTATTTAATTTTTAAAATTCTGTGGTCTTACATCCTACCCCACTTATAAAAATTTTCGTCCTCCAAAAATATATTACACAAAACATTACAAAGTTTCAATATTTTACTTTTTAAAACACTTTATGAAAAAAGTAAAAAGTCTCAACTCATACGTATACATATACAATTTCAAATACTTGAATTTTCATATGACATAAAGATGATAGGGTAGAAGTGTGATTGCAAAGCAGAAGTTAGAAGGTAGGCTTGATATCTCAGAAAAAGCAGACATCTCAGGGAATTCGAGCAAACATATGTAGTTAAGATCGAATAAAAAACGCATATGAACAAGAAACAGGATTGGAGAATAATTAGTTCACTTTTTCAAGAAAAAAATTTCAGACAAAATTTCAAGACAAACCATAGAGGAACAAGATACGTAATCGAGCAACCCCGAGATGCAATTTCTAATGTTTCCAAAATACACGATCTGCGTTACCTATTGCTTCTATTTTGTCAATGATAACCCATTAGTGTTTATACATGAATCATTAGTATTAAGTTAACCAGACTTAATACCATGAGGAATGCAATGGTCAACTAACAGCATTAATCAATAGACAATCATGCACGTGAAACTCAAACTCTTGTCATTAGGACAAGTCCTACTGCATGACAGATAATCAGAGTATGCAGTGAAGCATAGTTAGTCCATTCTCAAGGCTCTAATAGGAACGAACTACTCTGATACTATAATTCACAAACAACAACAATAATTCAACAAGATTTCAACATAAACTTAATCAAACTCAACTAATAATCAATCAAACCAATATTTACTTAACAAATTCACATTTCATTATTATAAAATTACCAAATCCTACCTCCGTACGAAATTAAAATACTCGAAGTTCCGGAGAAGCTTTCTGACCAAATTATCGAAGAAAAAACTGTCAGAAATTGTCTGTGTTTTCTAGAACTCTAATTGGACGAACTCAAAGGAAAAGAGAGCTACGTTACCGTCAATTTTTACCGAATAAAAGTGATGCCAACGTGTAGAAAAGGAAAATACAAACACTTTTATCAGATTAAATTTTTTATTGAAGTTACGGATCACAAGGAATCAAAACCGAAATTTTTAGTGTGGGTCACGGTTTCTTTATGCAAGCATTCGATCTCTCTCTCTCCGTATGAAAGGAAAAGAAGCCAATAAATTTTGATGATGATTATATGTGATTAGGGAAGTGTTTCATTTTGAGAAATATTAGTTGTCATGATTTAATAAAAAAATAAAACAAGTGTTA
>NC_029794.2:94966463-94970988 GCF_000816755.2 Arachis ipaensis
TCCATTATATAATAATAATAAGGGGTAAGTACTGTTTTGGTTCCTAAAGTTGAGCGTGAAAATTGAAACCGTCCCTCATCTAATTTTTGATTTAGAATCGTCCTTTTAATTTTTTTTTAACAAAAATACCCTCACCACTACTAACACAATTACCTCCTCCACCACCACCACCAATATCAACACCACCGCCACAACCACCACCAACACCAACACCAACACCACCATCAGCACCACCACCAGCACCAGCACCAGCACCAACACCAACACCAACACCAAGAACAAGAACACCAAACAACAGCAACAACACCAAACCAAGAAGCAAAACAGTGACAACAAAAATCATCAAACACAGCAGCTCCGTTAGCAATTTTCAGCACCAGTTTCCATGGCAGCAGCAGTGACAACAGAAAATGGCCTCCTCTCCTTTCCGGTTCGTGATTCTAGTGGCGGCAGCAACATTTCCAAAACAGGACAGAATCAGAATGAGTAACAGAAACCTCCGACCAGTTCCAGCGGTGGACTTCATTCACGGCGATGGCGACGAAGGTCACAAATGACGGCACTGGGACGACGGCGGCGGAGCCCTCGCAGTGGTGGCTGTGGATTGGTGGCGACAGCGGCGTGGAGCACAGCTCCTTTTCTTCTCACGTTTCTCTCTCTACTAGCCCTTGATGGCGACGACGAGGGCGAGGCGGCGACGACGAGGGCGAGGCGATGACGAGGGCGAGGAGGAGGAGTAGAAACAACGTTAAGAATGATTCTAAATCGAAAATTAGATGAGGGACAGTTTCGATTTTCACGCTCAACTTTAGGGACCAAAACAGTACTTAACCCTGATAATAATAATCAATTTAATTTTTGTCTATCAAAATAATTTCTAATAATAATTCAAACTAATAGAATAAGTCATAATTAAATTAAACTTCAATAATCATAGAATTCAATTTAATTATTTTTTATAAAAATAATTTTCTTGAAAACAAAATCTCAACAATATAATGACTCATAAATAATTATTTATTTAATTTTCAAAAATGCGGGATCTTATATCTATTCGTGCTATACGAATTTGTACCATCTCTTCCTTCATTATCTTCATTGAAATTCTTGCTTTGAATTTTTTCAGAGTGTGATTTGATTATTTTTCAACCAAACTTTATCATTCATATATATCTTTGCCTGATTGTGATCCTATCTGTTCACTTGAATCTTTTCGAGTGTTCATCCTTGATGTTGTTTGTATTTTTTCTCGTGAATTTAGTTTCTCTTTTTGTAGAGTTCAAACTTATTTTATTGTATCAATTTCCGAGGGCAAAAATTTTTGTAAAGTAGGTAGAAAATTATATATATTTTTTAATTTGAGTAATTGATATTTTTAATTTAAAAATAAAGTTTAGTTAATAATATTATTATTGAGCTCAATATCCGCCAATATAAGTAAATATCAGTACTCTTCGATGAGCTTAACTTTACTAATGTTTCATAAATTATCTTTTATCCTTAAGTTACTAATGTCATTTATATTAGTAACTCATATATATTATTATTTACGTTTTAACATATCTAATTTTTATAATTATCCGTTTAAAATATTTATAACTTGAAACACTGACTCAACAAATTGATAACTTGACATGTTGCTTTAAGTGACACATATCCCCTTATTCATTAATCACCATCATCATCTCTCATTCTCTATTCTGAACCACGGAACCAAAAGAAAGGAAAAAGAGAGAAGATCAGGTGGGATTTCATGGTACCTCCAAGTTTTTAAGTTTGATTTCTTTCGATCTGTAACTCCAATAAAAAATTTAATCTGATAAAAGTATTCGTATCCTCTTTCTTTACACATTGGTGTCACTTTTGTTCGGTAGAAATTGACAGTGACATAACTCTCCTTCTCCTTGAGTTCGACCACTTGAAATTCTTGGGGCACAGACAATTTTTAACATTTTCTTTTTCAGCAGCTCGGTCAAAAAGCCTCTCCAGAATTTCCGTTATTTTAATTTCATAGGGAAGTAGGCTTTCGGCAAATTCTCAATGAGTAAATGTGTATTGAATAAGTGATTTGATGTTGTGAATAATTATTGATTGAGTTTAATTGAGTTTATGTTGAATTTTTGCAATATATTGATGTATTTGTGAAGTTTATGGCTTGGCTGTGATGAAACCAGTAGGGAACACACTATTTTGGAATTTTTTGGTTGGAATACCGTTGAAGATCAAGTAAAAATTGGTGAGGTTTGATGGCTGAGAGATTAAATTAAAAGTTACAGCGAATTGGTAACCGAAAAACTCAAAAATAGATTAAAATGCAAGTAATATTTTGAAAGAAAAAGGTTAAGGGTTCAGTTTTAGTATAAGAGGGATATTAGTAATTAAATTTTATTTTTGAAGGGTAACATTGTATTTGTATATAAAAATCAAGGTAAAATTTGTAATTACATAAGTTTTCGGATATTTTGGGTGATAAATAAAGTACAGGGGTAAAGATAGGTATTTTGTAAAAGATCATGATTACTTTTATAAATATTGTGATAAGTGAGGTTTCAAATATGATTTTATAAAAATATTGGGTTAAAAATGAAATATTTAAAAGTTTAAAGTTTAAAACGTAGATAATAAGAGCTTAAGAATAAAAGCTTTACGAAGCTAAATTTTTAAGAAAAGATATAAATATTATTTAGTTGCCATTAAATTATCTTATTTATATTATTGTTATTATTTTATTAAGAATATTATCTAGTAAAGATATTAATTTATTTATGATATACTAAAAGGATAAGCAAAAAACTGTTCTAAAAGCTTTAAAAAGGCAAATTTAAATTAAGAATTTTTTATTCTCTTTTCATAAGACACTTAGGAAAAGGCGAGAGAATAGTGTGAAGATAATTTATATTATAGAATGGTAAGAAAGAAAAGAAAGAAAGAACTAAAAAAAGGAGATAAGTAGAGATATGATGGTGAGTCCACTGAGATTTGCTTTCCAGAGATACATCGGCCAACCAGAGGATACCGCACCTGTAAGACAGATGTTGCTTATAGAGGTTATCAATACATACATTGGCCAGAGAAAGCCTCACCTGTAAGACCGAGGTTACTTACAGAAGTTATATTTGCATACATCGGCTCAAGAGAATCGCACCAGTAAGACAGAGGTTGCTTACAGAGGTTATGGCACTGGAAGTCAAACTCAGAAAAAAGTTACTGAGTTAAGTCAAAATATAATTCAATAAATAACAGAGAATAAAAGAATTAAAAGAATGTATTAACTAAAGGAATCTCTTCCATAAGAGAGTAGAGGGCAAAGACAAAGAAAGAGTTTTAAAAGACTGTCTGCCACTGGATATGAGAATGATTGAAAGGTCACGAAAAGGTGATGGAAAGTAAATAGTTATGGTGCCAATATGAAAATCTTAAGACGTGGGCTTTGTATGTGAATGACTATGCGGTGATGCCCGTAAATGTGGAATGACTTTCAAGAACATGGGTCACATGCTTCAACTGGAGAATCAGCGCCTGCAAGTACTTGCAGAGGTCATGTTCGGCGTACTTTAGTTGAAGAATTAGCTCCTACAAGAGGTTGGAATCTTGTAGAGGTTATGCTGCTGGAATGCCTTATCTGACTTGCGAGTCGGATTGCTTCCGGTGCGAGTTGAAACCGACAAATGATACCTGCAATAGAAGTAGACATGCATCATCTCTGTTTGTACATTTTGCATTTGGTTCTATGTTGTGAATTGTTTGTGCTTGCTTGAGTGTACTTGTGATTTTCATTGATTGTTAATATTTGAATCTCTATGACTGGTTATGATTCCGGCTTCCTGTGTTGGGCTACGATTAATTGAACTACGATAATACGAATTTAATTATTTACTCCCGATCCTATTAAGAACTCCCTAGTTTTTACTCCCTATTTTCACCCCCTTTCAACTATAGGTGCGAAGGTTTAGTGCGGAGTTACAGGAGCATAGAAGATTATATTCACGAGTTGAGTTGTTAAAATTTATTTTCTTCTCGTCGTTTATTGTCTTTTAGTTTTTAGAGGGATAGGATTTGTTTTTGAGAATCATGGAATAAGTCTATGTATTTAATGCTATGTGAATATATATACCTTTGTGGTTAAGTGGTTTAAAATAAAGAATCTTCGTTTTCTAAATTAAAGTGTCGGTTCGTATTCGCGAATGCTCAATATTAAATAAATATAGTATAAAATAAAAAGATTTAGAGGTAAGTAACGTTTAAACTTTTGGTATGATCATGAGGTGCTACATCTACCGCTTCACAAATACAGGGAGTAAAACATTGTATGTCAAATACAAAATCCCGTAATTCTACTACATGTCCAAATCCAGTCTCCCTAATATAAAGCAATAACATAATGGGCAAAGGGATGGACAACGTCACGCGACATGACAATAACAACCGAGGTCTTTGCAAAATAATAATCTTTAGTCTTCTAAATTAATCTTATCTAATATTTATTATAATTAAATATTAAAAATATTAAAACCTAAAACGTTAA
>NC_029794.2:94976777-94977346 GCF_000816755.2 Arachis ipaensis
GTATTCGGTAAAAAAAAATATTCATGTAATTTTAAGAAATTAATTATTAATCTTTAAATATATTCTATAGTAACTAATGCTCTTATAGTTAATTTAAATCTAATAATTCTAATTAATTAAAGAAAAAAAATCTAATCTTACGTATCAATATCTTAACACATACTTTAAATACCTATATCTAATTATCCTGTCATATTAAATAAAATTCTATTTGTTAGAACAACAATAAGTCCCTATATCTTTTCATTTTTTATTCTCGTTTTCTTAATGTTTATTTCCTTTCGAAAACCTAATTTGACTTAGGATTATACATTGTTAATTCTAAAATTTTTTTGAATTTAAAAATTATCACTTAGTAAATTTTCATATCTAAGCTCAATCCAATCAAGTTTGTAGTGTCTACCAATTTTGCCATACTCCCTTTTTTTCCTTACGATTAGAATCGTCTTGGTGTTTTTATATTGCCAAACTCATATTAAGTTTACCTTTCTCAATATGTCATCATGTGGATTGAGCTAACTGCCAAAAACTATCGTGCAGTACATTGTCTATCAAGAACAAATGACAAC
>NC_029794.2:94977491-94978230 GCF_000816755.2 Arachis ipaensis
ATGAGGAATCATAACATGTTTTTGCAATGAGAGAGAGTGAGAGAGTGAGAGAGAGAGAAAGGGGTGGAAAACACTGAGAGAGGTAGAAGTAGATTTTTTCGTAGAGATTCTAGGGTTTGGAATAGAGAAGAGTACTATCGATTGAAAAACGAATCGTTCTCTATTTTCGTAGATCATCTTTCAGAAGATATCTCCAAGAAGGAGCTGCATTATTTGTTCAATTGGACTGGGCGGATAAATGATATCTATTTGTCACAAAAACAAAAAAATGAAACACTATACATTTTTGCGTTCATCCGATATACAACGAAGGGAGGAGCTATGAAGGCTATTGCGGAAATGAATAGGATGAGTGATAGGTGTGGAAAACGATCCAACACAAAACTCACCGGCAAGTGTACCGGGTCGCATCAAGTAATAATAACTCACATGAGTGAGGTCGATCCCACAGGGATTGAAGGATTGAGCAATTTTAGTTTAGTGGTTGATTTAGTCAAGCGAATCAAGTATTGGTTGAGTGGTTTGTGCTTTGCAGAAACTAAATTGCATGAAATGTAAAAGGAGAGGAGAAATTTGCAGTAAACTAAAGAGCAGGAAAATAAAGGAGCTGAATCTTAAAGTGCAAGTAAATTAAATTGCAGAAACTTAGATTGCAAGTAATGTAAATGGCAGAAGCTTAAAGTGCAAGAAACGTAAATTGCTTGAATTGTAAAAGGGATTGGGAGTTGGGATTGCAGAA
>NC_029794.2:94979091-95009373 GCF_000816755.2 Arachis ipaensis
TAGTAAACAGCAAATGAAATTCAATTATGCAGAAGAAGTAAACAAGAGATCTCAAGGTGAGATTGAAACAGAAGTTCTTCAATTCTTCACCCAAGATCCAAAGCAAGAAAATAAAAGAGTGCTCAAGCAAGAACCAAGAAGAAGAGAGATCAATTCTCCTTCCAAGTTCTCAGAAATTACCAACTCAAAACCCAAAAGTTCAGAATTAAAATGAAAGCTCAAAAAGGAAAATTCAAAGTAGAATCTAAAAGTGTCAAAAAAAGGTCCTAATTACATCAAACTAACTCCTATTTATACACTTTCTATTCTTGGATTTTGGAATTTGGATGGGCTTTTGATTTGGCGAAGAAATGAATTAAATTGGATTTTTAATCCAATTCCTAGCCCAAATTGCACCTCCAGGGGAAAGCTCAGTTGGAAAATCCAACTTAGCTTTCAAGCATGCTCCATCCGTGTCAAATTGGTGCACCCAGCCTTGTTTGGGTGTGAGTTGTATTAGAGCTAAGTTGGAAAATCCAACTTAGCTCTAGACCGTGTCATGATGTGCAAGGCTTCCTTCTTGGTGCGCCAAAATATGTTGCTGGGCCGTGTCATGATGCCTTGGTGTGCTAGGAGTGTGCGCCAAAGTGTGGAGGCTTGGGGGAGAGGCAATGCTCAGTTGGAATTTCCAACTTAGCTTTCCTTGTAGCGCCTTTGCTTGAGACTTCAAGGTCCCAAGTTCAACACTTGGTGGAGGAAGCCTTGGAGCTAATTTCCTTGGTTGAGTGGGTGTTCCTCCCTTGTGTTTCCAAGAGTTCCCAAGTTCGAAACTTGGAGGAAGCATTTAAGCTATTTTTTCTTGATTTTCCTTGCAAGCTTGATGGTACTCCTTCCTTATGTTTCAAACAATACCCAAGTTCAAGTCCTGGAGGAAGCATTCTAGCTATTTATTCTCAAATTCCCTTGCAAGGAGTAGCGTGTGGTTCCAAGTTCGAACCATGGAGGATGCATTTTGGCCATTTCTTCTTGAATTTCCTTGCAAGGTGAGTTCCTTGCTTCTCCTTGGTCCTTGGTTCGAATCTTGTTGGCTTCACCCCTTGGAATTTTCTTCTTGAATTAATATGGAGAAGTCCCGATAAAGTTAACTTAGTTAACTTAGCTTTGCACCATTTTCTTGCTTTCTTTGGTGCTCAGTTAACTATTTTAACTTAGCCTTGTAGCTTCCTTCTCCTTCCATTCCTTATGAAGCTCAGTTTGCTTTCTTAACTTAGCTTCACTTTCTTCCTCAATGTGGTCATACTTTTCCTTCCCTTTGCCACGCTTTCTCTTTCCTTTGGACACGCTTCTTGCTTCCTTGGGCACATTTCTTATGCCACGTTTTTCTTCTTTTCTTCTTTCTTCACCTACAAGTAATCAAAACAACCAATCAAAGTATCACAAAATTCACAAGGTTTATAAATCAATTAATTATCAATTAAATTTAGCTTAAACCTTATGATTTTGCATCAGTTTGCTGCTTCTTGGATCAATAAATGTTTGAGAATCTCCACAACACTTCTTTGAACTCTATGTCCCGCCTATGAGCTCCCATGCAAGTTTTCATAAGCATGCAACCTCAATACATAATCATACAACTAGAACCACCACTTCTCCTAATCTTTTGCTTGCCTCAAAATTGTTTAATTCCTCAATCCTTCTTTTCAAAGAACTTTCATGTGATGCATTTTTTTTTTTAATTATTGAGTGCAAACAAGTTTTGGAGAGTATAGTGTTGTAAATGATCAAGCATCTTGATTATTGAATTGCAGAAAAACTATACTAGACAGAAGGACAGATAGGGGTATAATATAACTTTCAATCACAGCAATATCTGATAATGAATAATACAACCTTTTGGAGTTTACTTGCTGTCCTCTTCCTCATCATCACTGCTGATCTTCACATTCCTCTTTCATCTCTTTGATTGATGATGCTAAATCTTCCCAAAAGTTTGTATGGTACTCTGCAGTGATATTGAAAGTTGCTTGTTCCCCAAGCACTTAGAAACAGTGGTTAGCATGCATGATTTATTTGTGGGCCTTTGTACTTACTTTGGTGTGGGAACACCAAACTTAGTACCTTGCCAATGGTTCTCATGCATCAGATTAACCATGTGTGGAACTCTTTTTCTTTTTTTTTCAAAAGCAATAGAACTAAAGACTAGGAAACAGCAGAATAGTTAACTAGTTCGTCTAGATGCTTGAAGCTAGCATTATGCAGAAAGTGAGAATGTGTTTTATGATGGGATTTTGGTGGAACACCAAACTTAGAATCCTTCATTCTCCTTTATATTATTTTGGTGTGTAACACCAAACTTAGCTTCTTGCAATATAGATGAAGTTAATTAACCTTTTTATTAAAATAACTATGGAAAGAAAACTACCTCAGGTTGGGTTGCCTCCCAACAAGCGCTCTTTTATTGTCATTAGCTTGACATCCTTCATCCTCTGATCATGGAAGTTGAGGCTTCTGTTGCCTTTGGTTTCCCCCTCTCACCGTGGGCTTTTCCTTGATGATTGTTTCTTTTCCCGTAGCCTTCTCACTTTTTTCCATAACTGCTTTCCCTTTCAGCCCAGCAGCTTTTTCACTGTTCTTTGGGTCATCTTCAGTGGCCCTTAGGGATATATTTGCCTCTCTCTTGCCCAATTCAGCAAGGTTTTGAACCAGTTGTTCCATTTGCCTTTCAACTCTTCTGAGTGAGGCCTCTTGGTTCCTGCTTATCATATTTTTCCTTATTTCTTTCTGCTCTATTGTTATCATTTCTTGAACTTTCATGAATCTTTCCATCATCATTTCTAGAACATAGAGTCTTTGAGAGTTTGGAATTGGTTGTGGTTGTGTCAACTGTGATGGTTGATGAGAGTCATTTTGGGTGAGTGGTGAGATAGGACGGGGTTGGAAGTGTGTGTATTGGGATGGTGTGTGATGATTGTTGTTGTGGGGGTGGTTTTTATATTGGTTTTTGAAGTTGGGGTTATTGCAGTTGAAGTCCCTTGGTTTTTGATTTTGGTTTTCAACCCCCCTCCAGTTGGATTGAGTTCTCCAGGGTGGGTTGTACACATCATTCTGAGTCCTACGTTGGAACATGCTTGAGGAGCTGTCTGGAGAGTGTGATCGCTCATAACTTTGTTGCTCATAGTTAATTACTCCAGAACTTTTTTCAAGTTGATTCCAACAATGGGGATTTTGAGGTGAGTTCTGTGCATTTGCCACAGCATGTTGCAGTTCCTCTATTTTTCTGTTAATCAGCTCCAATTGTTGCTTAAGCTGTTGATGTAGAATCTAAAAGTGTCAAAAAAAGGTCCTAATTACATCAAACTAACTCCTATTTATACACTTTCTATTCTTGGATTTTGGAATTTGGATGGGCTTTTGATTTGGTGAAGAAATGAATTAAATTGGATTTTTAATCCAATTCCTAGCCTAAATTGCACCTCCAGGAGAAAGCTCAGTTGGAAAATCCAACTTAGCTTTCAAGCATGCTCCATCCGTGTCAAATTGGTGCGCCCAGCCTTGTTTGGGTGTCAGTTGTATTAGAGCTAAGTTGGAAAATCTAACTTAGCTCTAGACCGTGTCATGATGTGCAAGGCTTCCTTCTTGGTGCGCCAAAATGTGTTGCTGGGCCGTGTCATGATGCCTTGGTGTGCTAGGAGTGTGTGCCAAAGTGTGGAGGCTTTGGGGAGAGGCAATGCTCAGTTGGAATTTCCAACTTGGCTTTCCTTGTAGCGCCTTTGCTTGAGACTTCAAGGTCCCAGGTTCAACACTTGGTGGAGGAAGCCTTGGAGCTAATTTCCTTGGTTGAGTGGGTGTTCCTCCCTTGTGTTTCCAAGAGTTCCCAAGTTCGAAACTTGGAGGAAGCATTTAAGCTATTTTTCCTTGATTTTCCTTGCAAGCTTGATGGTACTCCTTCCTTATGTTTCAAACAATACCCAAGTTCAAGTCCTGGAGGAAGCATTCTAGCTATTTATTCTCAAATTCCCTTGCAAGGAGTAGCGTGTGGTTCCAAGTTCGAACCATGGAGGATGCATTTTGGCCATTTCTTCTTGAATTTCCTTGCAAGGTGAGTTCCTTGCTTCTCCTTGGTCCTTGGTTCGAATCTTGTTGGCTTCACCCCTTGGAATTTTCTTCTTGAATTAATATGGAGAAGTCCCGATAAAGTTAACTTAGTTAACTTAGCTTTGCACCATTTCCTTGCTTTCTTTGGTGCTCAGTTAACTATTTTAACTTAGCCTTGTAGCTTCCTTCTCCTTCCATTCCTTATAAAGCTCAGTTTGCTTTCTTAACTTAGCTTCCCTTTCTTCCTCAATGTGGTCATACTTTTTCTTCCCTTTGCCACGCTTTCTCTTTCCTTTGGACACGCTTCTTGCTTCCTTGGGCACATTTCTTATGCCACGTTTTTCTTCTTTTCTTCTTTCTTCACCTACAAGTAATCAAAACAACCAATCAAAGTATCACAAAATTCACAAGGTTTATAAATCAATTAATTATCAATTAAATTTAGCTTAAACCTCATGATTTTGCATCAATTACATGGTGGTCGTTTGATTTAGAGAAGTCATGCATTTTCACTCCAAATTACTTACTTAGAATGCAAGAAAGTGCATAAAACTTAATAAAAACAAAGAAAAAGGCTAGTGAAACTAGGCTAAGATGACTTGTCATCAATGAGACTACGGGGCAAGATTGTCACAGTAGGAGTAGCTAGGTATCGACGTATGAATGAAGTGAAGACTACGAAGGGACATCAAAGGGAACATGATGTACAGAATTCGGTTAAGATTCAACCTCAACACGACGTATGCCAAAAGATTACTAGGAGCAACGTGAAGGAGATGAAGAATAATGAAACACCAGGTGACCTGCACGGCAATGGATGGACGAAGAAGTTGGAAGTGCCAGTGGCTAAGGAAAATCTTGACTGGTTATAGAGGAGTTTAATAGGTGGAACGACGAAGGCTATTGACTATAAGTCCTTGAAGGCCATGATTAGGAAGAATTTACCCCAAGTGGTGGAAGTCAGAGAACTAGGAGCATACAAAGCACTCCTGACGTTTCAAAGTATACTCAGTGCTGAAGAGGCCTACACTTTCGAATTAAATAGCCTCCTGAAGTTCTTTCATAGGGTATGGAGATGGGATGAGGAGGAGCGTAGTGGAACTCGAAGGGTATGGTTAGAGTGCTATGGTATTCCCTTGCATACGTGGTCAACAGAGACTTTCAAGATGATAGGAAGTCAATGGGGAGAAGTTGTTAGATGTGACAAAGCCACGGAATCATGCCTCTCTTTCAGTGTGCCACGGGTGCAAATCGACACTTGTATTATGGACAGAATCAACGAATGGATCCAAATCACAATTGGTACTAGTGGATTTAACGTTCTAGTTAAAGAGATTGGTCTCGAGAGATTTGGATTGGAGTGTAAGCTTGAGAAGATAGGTGAACCTTATTTTCCAGAAATATACGAGATCTCTGGTGCAAGCGATTCGATAGTGTCATTGATAAGCAGAGATCCAGCGGCTGAGTTGGTGATGGCGATGTCAAGGGAGGAAGATGGTGGAAAGGGTAATTTAGTAATTACTGAAAACATATTGAATGAATGGAGTAATGGCAAATCAGTTCAAATTCAAATCCCAATGGAAACGGAAGGCTTTAATGCAGTAGAAATCACTAAAATGAAGGGATACTGTGATCTGGTCAATGATACAGAATCAGAAGGAACGGTCAGTTGGGAGTACGATGATGGGCTGAACAAAGGATGCTGTTATAGAAAAAAGGATGTCCAAAAACGGTTTAATGGTTGGGCCAAAAATAAGGAGAGAAACAGGTGTGTGGAAGGAAGGTATATAGGTTGTCCACTTGCCAACAAAGGCCCAGTCCAGGCTGAGCATAACACAGGCAGCCCAACTCACTTGGAGAAGTGGACAATGGGGACGCCAGCGCATTCGGGCCGGGTAGGGTGCCATCCGGGTCGCGAAGCCCCACTTGCGATGATGATGAGCGCCGCTGATGAACAATTGGAAGTGGCGAGGCTGCACCAGGATGCGAACAGCGTGGCCAGAGCACGAGGAGGCCGAGCCTACCGTGAAGCCAGCCATGCGATGATGGGGACTTCCATGGGTCAATAGGATGTGACTTAACACGTGCTGGGAAGCCATTGTTGGTGACGACAGGGGACGATCCCTCCCGCGAGGATGAGCTTGACAGAAACACCGAGAGGACTGGCTCGAGACCTGAGGAGAACATAGAGGGCCTCGAAGTTGATGCCGATGCAGTAAATGATGGGAGGATCGTAGGTCCAGCGACAGTTGATGAGGGTAGCAGTGAAACTGGAGCGGGCATAGAAACTGAAGACGGTCAACAAGTGCTCAGTATTCATAACGCTTCGAAAAAGGAAGAACAGATTATTGAAAATAGGAGGGCGTGAGAATTGGCTGTTGAATCCGGAGTTGTACAGTACAATGAAGAAGATGACTTAATGATGATTTTACAAGAACAAAATGAAGCACTAGCTGAGAAGAGGAGGCTAGCAAAACAAAAAGAGAAGGCGCGAAGAAGCAGACCGAAGAAACTCAAAAAGGTGTGTAACAATGGTTTAAAATAATTTTTAGCTCTTGAAATGTTAGGGGGTTGAGGGGGGGTTGGAAAGTTGAGTATGATTTAGGTTTGGTTGAAACTAAATTGCAAGTCGTGACTAAATTTGATGTAGTACGTATTTGGGGAACTGATGCGGTGGGCTGGGAATTTGTAAAATCGGAAGGCATGTCTGGGAGGCTGTTGTTAATGTGGGATGAGATGCTGTTTAGAATGACTAACTGCTACAAAGAGGAGAGGTGGTTATGTGTTATAGGGGTTTTATTGAAAAATGAGTTTCATTGTGCTTTCTGTTTGGTTTATGGTCCGCATACGATAGTGGAAAAACTTGTTGTGTGGGAGGAATTGAGTTTTATAGCTGGCTTATGTCAAGTCTCGATATGCTACATGGGTGATTTTAATAAGGTGTTACAGGTTGATGAGAGAAAAAATCAGGACAGGTTAACAGTAGCTGCAGAAGAATTCAAGAGTTGGATTCAAGAAATGCAATTAGTGGACTTACCGTTGAACGATCGTAAATTTACATGGTATAGAGGTGGTTCCTGTAGTCGTATTGACAGAGTCCTAGTGAGTGTGGAATGGACTGAGGAGTTCCCGGAGATTCGTTTAAAAGGGGGTCCGAGAGGCCTGTCAGATCACTGTCCAATAATAGTTGAAGATACCAAGTACAGAGGTGGCCCGCGCCCGTTCCGGTCTCTAGACTCCTGGTTTACACATAACAGTTTCTTAAGAATGGTCAGAGAGAAATGGAGGAATATTGGAGATGGGTAGTTCATAGATAAGTTGAAGGCTCTAACGGTCCCATTGGGAAAATGGCATAAAGAAAAGTTTGGGGACATGGACAACAAAATTCGGCGCTTTGAAGAGGAGATCAAGAAGGTAGATGACATGGTTGGGAATGGAGTCTATGATGGTACGGTCGAGGCTAGAAGGAAGGCCCTAGTAAGCTGTTGCAAGCAGTGGTATGTGAGGAAAGAGATACACTAGAAACAGATGTCGCGTTCTAGGCATGCGAAGGACATGGATAAGAACACAAGGTACTTTCATAACTTGGCATCGGCAAGAAATAGGTATAATCGCATTGATGCTTTGGTGATTAGTGGAAGGTTGATAAGAAATCAAGTGCGGATCAAGATAGCCATCAGAGAGTTTTACAGAGATTTGTATCATCAGGAAAGATCTCCGGTGGTGGGTTTCAGGAAAGGATTAGTTAACCGGATTGACGAAGAAGAATCGAATGCATTGGAGAGAACACCGACGTTGGAGGAGATTAGAGAGGTTGTTTGGGACTGTGAATCCTCAAAGGCTCTAGGTAGCGACGGGTATAATATGAACTTCATTAAGAAGTGCTGGGATGAGATTGGTACAGAATTCTCGATAGCTGTTCTGGACTTCTTTCGGACATCAAAGTTGCCTTCTGATGCCAATATTACTTGGGTGGCTCTTGCACCGAAGTACACTGGAGCCAAGGAGATCAAAGACCTCAGACCGATCAGCATGGTAGGCTGTATATACAAAGTAATATCCAAGGTGATGGTTAGAAGGATGAGATCAGTGATGCCAGGTCTAGTAGGGGAGACTGAAAGCGCATTTGTGAAAGGTCGAAAAATTCACGATGGGACTCTTATTGCGTGCGAAATAGTGCAATGGTTGAAGAAGAGGAAGAAGAAGGCGGCAATTATTAAATTGGATTTCCAGAAGGCTTATGATCGGGTAAAGTGGAACTTTGTAGATATTGTGCTACAGAAGATGGGCTTTGGTTGGAGATGGAGAGGTTGGGTGAGGGAGTGTGTCGGTACAGCGTCCATAGCAATCTTAATAAATGGCTCCCCATCTAAACCGTTCAAGATGGAGAGGGTTTGAGACAAGGTGATCCATTATCTCTGTTCTTGTTTGTTATGGTAGTGGATGTTTTACATAGGATGATAGGGGAGGCCGTGAGGAACCAAAGAATTTCACCACTGCTGGTTGGTAAGGAAAATATAGAGTTGTCACATCTCCAGTTTGCAGATGACACTATATTTTGTCCACTGGAGGAGGAGACCATCAGAAACTATACCAGATTGCTAAGGTGCTTCGAGGTAATGTCGGGGTTAATGATTAACTTCGATAAATCAAGTTTAATCCCAATCAACTGTGATCAGCATTGGACCGACAACATGTGCAGTTTATTGGGATGTAAAGAGGTGAACCTTCCAGTTAGATATCTTGGCATTCCTCTAGGAGCAAACCCAAGGCTAGTCAAGACATGGAAACCAATAATTGACAAGGTTGAGGAAAAGTTCAGTTTGTGGAAGGCTAAGGTGCTAAATAAAGCGGATAAGTTAGTCCTTATAAAGTCTGTGTTGAATAGCTTGCCCGTGTACTACCTGAGTCTGTACAAGATGCCGAAGGCTGTGGTAGAAAAGTTGATATCGCTGCAGAGAAGATTCCTATGGAGTAAGGAGGAAGGTAGGAATGGTATAGCTCTAGTTAAGTGGGAAGTGGTTCAGGCCCCTAAAAAGGAGGGTGGATTGGGGGTAGGTGATGCAGTTATTAGAAACGCTGCTCTACTCTTCAAGTGGTGGTGGCATTTTTCAAAGGAGAAGTGTCCATTATGGAAGAAGGTGGTATGCTCCTTTTATGATTTGAATCCCAATATGATGCTATCAGCTCAGCCACTGCCTATGAGTGGAGGACCATGGAAGGATATATGTCAGTTGCAGCTATATGATAACAATGTAAGAGACAAGATGATTGCAGGTTTGTCTATGGAGGTGGGTGATGGTAGGAGGACTCGATTCTGGGAAGATGTCTGGTTACAAGGTGGGTCGCTCAAGATGAGATTTCTGAGACTTTTCTCTGTTTCAAACCAGAAAGGATCTGTAATAGGGGATTGTGGGTTTTGGGATGGGTTAGAGTGGATTTGGAACTTCCAGTGGAGACGAGACTTATATCAATGGGAGTTAGAATTAGTGGAGAGTTTGCATGAGTGCTTAAGACCTGTTAGACTAGCATGTGATAAGCAAGACAGAGTAGTTTGGAAGTTTGACAAGGAGGGGATTTTTTCAACTAACTCCTTTGTGCGGGTGGTGCAGACAGATACTCTCCCTGAGGATATCACCAGCTATAGCTTCACTAGAACCATATGGAAAGGTTTGGTGCCACCACAAGTGGAGTTATTTATTTGGTTTGTTTTGATAGGGAGAGTGAATACTAAAGAAAGACTACTTAGATTTGGAAAAATTAGTCATGGAGACAACATATGTGTGTTATGTAAAAGAGATGTTGGATATATTCACCACTTGTTTCTGGGTTGTGAGCTTACTTGACAGGTGTGGTGTCGATGGCTGTCTGATTTCGGGAGAGCATGGTCCATTCCGGGCTCACTAAAAGAACATTTTGAGAGTTGGACAGTCGTTGTAAACAGAAAAGAGGAGCGGAACAAGTGGATGATATGCTTCTTTGCGGTTATTTGGCATGTCTGGCTAGAGAGAAATAGGCAGATTTTTAATTCCAAAGAAGGTGGTCCAGAAGAGGTGTTTCAAAGATTCTTGACCAGTTATAGAGAGTGGAGTAGTTTAGATCCCTTTTGTTGTTGATGGCAATGCCGGAGATGACATCAGGGATAGTTTAATTGCTTTAGTTTTTTCTTTATTTTTCTTCCGTTATGATCATGACTACAAGTTAGCTGCCTAATGCTTTACTGTACTGTGTTGAGTTCTCTTGTTAAAATAATAATAATATAATAGCAATAGTTCGCTGATAATAACAGTGTAATAATATATTAATAACATAATAATAGTAATTATATCAATAACATGGTTATCTCTAAAAGGCTTGATGGAACTTTGGCTACTAACTCTTAGTATTTTATTGAGAATCTAGTAAGAATGCACTTTAATCACTACCTGTTTTTACTGCGCTACAAAAAAAAAGAGAAATAACATCTGGTAATAAACCTTTTCGATTTCAAACTGCTTGGACTTCTCACCTTTTGTTCCATGATCACCACAAAAAAAGGTCTATAGTCATGATAAAAAACTGTGACCATAGCTAGTAAAAAAGGTGACCATAGATCTATGGTCACGGTTTTTTACCGTGGCCTATTTTCTCGTGGCCATAGGTCTATGATTACGATTTTTTTATCTATGGTCACGGTTACAATTTTCAAATTCTGATACTTTAGGCCACATTTTTTCACCATGACCATAGACTTATCTATGGTCACGATTTTTACCATGACCATAGTCTCTATGGTCACCCTTCTTAAAAGCCGTGACCATAGCCTTATCTATGGTCACGGTTTTCACGGTGACCATAGCTCTATGGTCACCCTCCTTAAAACCGTGACCATAGTCTTATCTATGGTCATCCCTCCTTAAAACTGTGACCATAGCCTTATCCACCGTGACCATAGCCTTATCTATGGTCATGGTTTTTGCCGTAGCCATAGCTTATCTATGGTCACCCCTCTTTAAAACAGTGGCTATAGCCTTATCTATGGTCACTCTTCTTTAAAACCGTGACCATAGCCTTATCTATAGTCACAATTTTTACCGTGACCATAATTTATCTAATAAAATTTAATATTTTCTAAACTAATAAAATTTAGAATTTTACCATTTCATATAATAATTTTTTTCATTTTTATCATTAAAACTTCACAAAGTAAGCACTTTCTAATTAACTTGTAAGTTCTAATCTAGTAATCCGCAACTATAATGACATCTGCAGCAAAAATTTAGAACACACAAAATTTTCAAAAATAAGGATAAGTTGTGATTAAAGTAACATAATAACATATCAATATACTTGAGTGATTACATTTGTCTCAATCTCAATTCTAAACAATGACATATATACTAACACCAAGTAGACACTATACAAAGGAGAATTATTTCTCGTATTGCTATTCTTCCTGCTTGGTGCTCAAGAACTTTGGTTTCGGCCACTTTATCATATGAAAGCTCAGCACCTGCTTCATTAACATGAAAACTAAATTCATATTAGACATAAATTAGTATAACTAGGCTAAACACTTTATAGAGGACTTTGATCTCTAGTCCTTTAGTCTCTACAATTAAATTGTGATGTGATCAACTTAGTCATGTTTCATAAAGGACTTTACCTCTCAGTCATCTTGATGTTGTGTGTATTGCGTGCCTGTGGACATTAGGCCATAAGTCATAAAAGATAATTGTATAATTATAATCCTTCTATGATCTATCAATAAAAAGGGTAGAATCCGTATATGAACTGAAAGACCAAATTATGGCCAAAAACCTAAATTTAAAATAAGATCTCAGAAATAAAAATCGAACAATGAAACATTAAATCTTCCATGATATTTTATAACATGAATAACCTTCGAAGAGAAGTACAATAAAATAGGACATGTTGATACAATAATCATGACTCAGATCCAAACATGCATTTTAATTTAAGAAATTTATTAAATATCATAAAAGTATAAAACAATAGAACAATAATCAAGAAGTTTAGGAACATCTTTGCTTTTTGCCTTTATTTATTACCTTATAGAAGTTAGTAAAGCCAAGACTACCAGTAAAGCAATACATAGGAGTAGTATTCTAGCAGACAATCAAGTAGTTCAAGGAATAGCTGCAGAAGAAAAAAAAGAGTGTAACAGTGAAATACCTTCTATTAATTGAATGTGATAATAAAGAGATAGTTAGTATAAAATTGTTGTTAATCTGATATTTACACAACACTGAATGATGTTCAAATGAGTGATGATCATGTAATGAAATGCAAAGTGATAAATATAATGTGAGACATTTGGAGTAGTTCTAGAAATATATAAGGATACATATAAGGCCAAGTCTTCAAGCATCTTTTATTTTTATTTTTTTTAGGTTTGTTCTGTCACTTGCCACGAGAGGACTTCTTAAGTGATTGCATTGATGCAGTTTGTTGCATAGGTAATATATGGAATAACTAAACAATAAGATACTATTTGTTATTGTCATAACTTTTTGTTGTACCAACTTTACATCGCTTTAACTACTTCATTTGTACGACCCTCTAAAGGGGACCGATAAGCACCATCTAACATGATTAATGAATAAAATTTATCTTAAACAATTGATAATGACCTCCATAGAATGTATACTAATATAGGACCCTCTAAAGGGAAAGACTTGACTTACCTAAAGAAAAGAGGGAACAAAAAGTGTAATAGTTAGTTCAGTGAATAACTTAAAAGTGATTTTTCATGACAGCCAAAATTCTTATACATAATCCAGCTAAAGTTCCTCTTTATTTGGATGAATATGAAAGTTCATGTTAATATACATTCATGAGCTTCAAACAATTTTATAATTCATAAACCTCTCAAAGTAAATTTCAAAACAAACGTAAGGATCATGAAGCAAGTTGGATGACGAAAATTACATACCTTTTTAGACTCTGCATAAAGTCCCATGCCGGCAACAAAGAGGCAAATACCTTTGGTGGTTTCACCAACAATTTTTATTTTGTGCTGTTTGTAAAACCCGGTTAATTAATAGCTAATTAACCCATAAATTAAAATATATTCTAGAAAGTGAGAAATGAGGTTTTTATGGTTTAATGTGGTAGAGAAATTTAAAACGAGAATTTTGACACCAATTTTAAAGAAATCGGCCCAAGATTGGGCCCATGGCCCAGCCAAGCTTCATTTAATTAATGAAGCTCAGCTCTCTCCCTCCTCAAAAACACATTCACGCTGAGATTGAGAGGGGAAAGGGGGAGAAAAACATAAACCCTTGCTCCAACTTCAATTGATCATATCTTTTAATCCGGAGCTCCAATTGACGCACCGTTTACAGCCACGCGACTGCGGCGTCGAGCTCTACAAAACTCACACAACTATTCTTGAGGTAAGCCACAATCTCTTCTTCGAATCCTAGCCCTTAAATTTCGAGTTTATTAGGCAAAAATGTTGACATTTGTGAACTCCTTGTGTTAAAGGATCAAATTAACTTGAAGGGAAGGCTTTTTTTAGCTCCCTTGGTCCTTGGATAATGTGAGATTCTTAAACCCTAGTGGAAAATTCTGAGTTTTATGGTATTGGGTTTGAATTATTGTGTTTTGGTGTGATATTATGGCTTAGGCTTTGTATATACGTATGTTAGAGCTTGATTGATGGTTTTGGCAAGACTTGGAGTGGAGCTTGTGCTTGGAAATCTATTGGTGAAGCATTGATACATTGGAAGTTGAGGAAAAGTGGATTTGAGAGTGCTCCGGGAGGAACGGGAATCGGCCAAGGTATGGTTTCGGTTTCCTGTATCTAAAATGTAATGTGGTGTGAAAATGTAGGCTAGTGACCCTAGGATAGGGCTTTGGAATTGTTGATGTGGTTGTTGGTTAATTTGGATTGAATTGAAAATGTATGAATGATAGTGGAAAAGATTGTGAGTGGTTGTATGGGTTGATAAAGCATGTATTGTTGTATGTTATGTGGATTTAATATGTTGGATTGATGATAAAGTTGGGGCTCTTGATGATGAGCATGATTTGAAGTGTGATGATGATGATGATGATGATGATATATATATATATATATAGTGATTGATGAATTGAATATTTGTTGGGAGTTTGAGATATGAAATGTTGATTGAGATATGAGATTTGTTAAATTGCGATTTGGATAAATATGGTGGAATTAGGGGGGTTGATGATTGTATGAGTCATTGGCAATGATTGATATTGGAAGGATGAGTTTTGGTGGGTTTTGAATGAGTTTGGTAAGTGTATGTTTTGAAATTGGGAGTTTGAGTTTTTGGTAAAAATGCAAATTTAATGAACTTCCACGGATCATATCTTGAGCTATTGTTTTCAAAACTTATTGATTTTTATATCAAATGAAAGATAATTTCATAAGCTTTAAAATAGTTCAAATTTGGTGGAAATCTGAATTTTGTGGAAGGAGATATGACCGTTGGAAGTTTGGGTTAAAATTTTGAATTCTGCAACTTCTGTAGAATTTGTGATGTCTGGTTGTGTGCTCACGCACAGACCTGTGTGCACGCATACTCTGTGAGAATTTGGTCCTATGCGCACGCACAGCCTTGTTCGTACACACACGCGGAGACAGGGCAACTGGTGGCAGCGCTAGCACACCCTGTGCACACACACAACCAACGAAGGATTTCAAGCTGTGCGTACGCACAGGCCTGTGCGCACGCACACGTTGGGAATGGCACACTGGTGGCGGCACTAGCATACGTTGTGCGCATGCCTCATCCTGAAGATTTTGCTTTCTGTGCGTACGGACACGTTTAAAAATGCTCCTGGGCGTGCGCACGCACACCCCTGTCGTAAGTGTGGCCGGGCACTGTGAAAGGCCCGGATGAGCTCGCCCCCGTAAATATACACTAGAGAGGGTGTTGGATATATATGATATTATGATTTATGTTGAGTATAACTCGAGTTGGGGATGCATGACAGAGGGACAGTCCAATGGTTAGCTACCAAGACTTGTCGGGTTGGCTTTATAACCGACAGATGAGACTCATCAGCCACTAGGACAGGCATGCATCATCTGCATTATATGTGAATTGTTTGGAATGCCTACTTGATTGCATCGTTACTTGCTATTTACCTAATTGCCTTACTTGTTCCTGCTTATGCATTTTATTGCTTGATTTAATTGTGCTTGCATATTGGATCACTGTTGGCGGTTGGGAGGTTTGCAGGATTTGGAAAGGGGATGTTTAGTTAGTCTGAAGATCCTTAAGTTAGTCGCCTATTTACATATCTTATGGATTTAGCATGCTTATACGCTTTAATTATAATCTAGAAGTTCTAAGATTGCCTTCGGCTTTCCCAAGACATTGCATGTTAGATATTTGAGCACTGTTACCATGTGTGGTTTTCATATGCAGGACGTGAGGCTCCTCGTTGAGGCATGCTGGAGACTTTCTCTTGGCAGAGATCCTTAACTTTTGGGGATTTTATTTTGGTTATTATATACCTGCTTAGATACTATATTCTCCACTGTATATGTATTTTGTATTTACTCATCTTAGAGGTTATTTTGGAGAAATAGGCTTTGTATTTTTTCTGTTGGGTTCTTTTGCGGCTTCCTTATTATATATGTATATATACTGTTATGCTCGGACCATTTATCTTCGCAAACCGAGTCCCGAGCCTTGATATATGTATTTTGGCACTCTTTGTATATTTCTTCGCTTTAACTTACTCCTTGTTTGTTCGTTTACGTTATCGATCGGAGTGTTGCGCTTTTTAATTTAACAGTTTTGGTTTACCCACTTTTCTTCAAAGGCTCCTAGTTATAAAAATTTTTGCAATACTATACGTACTAAATTTTATTTTTAGAGGTCGTAATACCTCGCCACCTTTGTTTTAAGACTTAAGCATAAGATTCTGTGTGGTAGGGTGTTACACTATTTGTTAGAATCCATCAACAGTTCATAGTAGTATGAACTCAATCATGGGGTAACAAGTCAATCGATGGTATGAACATGTAAATAATTATTATTATGAATGAATTTTGTTGGGCATCAATCTAGCACTAACTAAACTAAGAACAAATCAAAAACAAAAACAAGTAATAATTTGAAGTTCAAATAATACTAAATTACTAATCAGAACAAATAAAAAAAACAAGTAACAAATCAGAAAAAATACCACACAAAACAATAATCAACAGCCCTAATATTCACAAGTTCTGATAATAAAAAATAACATCCCTAATCAGAAGTTCTAATAATCAAAATCAACACTTTTACCCCTAGTCAGAAGTTCTGATTATCAAAATCCATATTCCCTAATCAGAACATTAATTCATTATAATAATTAATTATTTACCTGAGAAGAGAAGAAGAGGACGACTGGAGAAGAGAGTAGAGAAGAGGTGGCGCAGCTAACAAAGACGAAGATGAGCTTGTGACGGTGACACAACGCGACGAGCTTGCAACAGTGACGAGCTTGAGGCGGTGACGACAATGGCGAGGCGGGCTAGACGGCCGCAGCAGCACGGCTCCTCCCCCTCTCAAAGCGCGTCTTTCACCATCGAGCTTGACGGCTCTCTCGCGTGCGACATGGATGGCGGCGGCAGCAGGATGCGGCGACGGCGAAGCAGCAGGACGCGGCGCGGTCTCCTTCTTTCTCTTCTTTTCTCCGTTCCCGACCTATCTCCCTTCTCCCCTTTCTTTCTTTCTTTTTGCTTTCGGTTGCTACTGCTGGGTTGTATTTGGGAAGAGGAGGGGGCAGATTGGCAGCAGCTAGGTTTAGGGTTAGAGAGTGTGGGTGTGTGTTAAAATGAAATTAAGGTTAGAGTTTTAATTTAGGGATTTTGGGTTAATTAAGATAGTGTAATTTTAATAAAATTAAGAGATAGGGTATTAATTTAAAATTTAATTTAATAATTAAAATTACATTAAAAATATTATTATTTATTAATTTATTAATTAACTTTTAATTAAATATTTTAATTTAAAAATTAAAATATAAGATAATATAATTAATTTTTTTATTTATAAAATTTAATAATATTTTACTTAATCTAAAATAATATAATTAATTTTTAATTTAAAATTAATTTAATTACAAAAATTTTTAAATTTTAAATATATAAAATATTTAAAATCATAAAAAATATATAAGAACCTTAATTAATTTAAAATTAGGTCACCTCCAAAACCGTGACCATAGACCTTTTAGGTTACTCCTTTCGAAAAAACGTGACCATAGACCTTTTTAGGTCAATCCCAAAACCGTGACCATAGACCCCTTTAGGTCACCCCCCAAAATCGTGACCATACATCTCTTTAGGTCACCCCAAAAAACCGTGACCATAGACCCTTTTAGGTCACCCTTCCGAAAAACTGTGACCATAGACCCTTTTAAGTCGCCCCCAAACCCGTGACCATAGACTCCTTTAGGTCACCCCTAAAACCATGACCATCTACCCTTTTAGGTCACCATCAAAAATCGTGACCATAGACACCTTTAGGTCACCCTCCAAAATCGTGACTATAGACCAGTTTAGGTCACCCTTACAAAAAACCGTGACCATAGATCTTTTTAGGTCACCCTCCAAAACCGTGACCATAGACTCCTTTAGGTCACCCTCTAAAACCATGACCATGACCCCTTTATGTCATCTCCCAAACCGTGACCATAGAACTCTTTAGGACACCCCCCAAAATCGTGGCCATAGCCCCTTTTAGGTTACCTTTTTTTGAAAAACCGTGACCATAGGCCCTTTTTGGTCACTGTAAAAAATCGTGACTATAAACCCCTTTAGGTCACCCCCGAAACCGTGATCATAGATCCTTTTAGGCCACCCCCAAAACTGTGACCATAGACCCCTTTAGGTTATCCCCCAAAACTGTGACCATAGACCCTTTTAGGTCACCCTTTTTTGAAAAACCGTGACCATAGACCCTTTCTGGTCATTGTAAGAAACCGTGACCATAGACCCCTTTAGGTCACCCTCCAAAATCGTGACCATAGACCCTTTTAGGCCACCCCTTTTTTAAAAAACTATGACCATAGGTACTATATAGTCACCCTTTTTCTAAAACTCGTGACCATAGTTTTTTTTTTTTGTCACGCTAAAAAACTGTGACCATAGAGGGTCTATGATCACGGCTTTTTACCGTGACCAAAAAAACCGTGGCCATAGATCCAAAATGTTGTAGTGGATATTGTTCATAGAGCTTGGACAAAGGATAACCATCTACTACTACTTGTCTATCAAATATTCATGAAGATGCAATTTTTAGTAAGGAGATTTTTGAGAATATTTTTCATAGAAAGAAGGAGCTAGAGAGATGGATATCTGATTTACAACAGTAAATAGAGAGAGTGGATGCTACTACTTTAAAAAAGCGGGATCTTGATTTACAAGAAGAACACTCAAAAATACTACTTCAAGAGAAAATATTCTGGAATCATAAAATCTATGGGTGTATAGGGTTCACCTTAGAGATAGAAACACCAGGTTCTTCCACATGCGGATTGTTATGCGTAAATAGAAAAAACATGATTAATGAGCTTTTTTTAGAAGATGGTTCTAACGATCAGAAAGGTCTTAAAGTAGAGGCACTAAGGTTCTATAATAGGCTTTTTTTTATGAGAATCTTGATGTGGACTTAGAAGTAATAGGTTCTCAATCTCTCCTGTAGTTTTCTCTGGAGGCTTGCAATGAGCTCACGAAAAAGGTCTTGAAAGAAGAAGTTCGTAATGTAATGAAGGAAATAAACTCATTCAAGGCTCCAAGAGCTTATGGCTTTCAGGCTTTCTTCTCTAGGGAGTATTGGGATATTGTAGGTAATAATGTCTGGCAGCTTGTGTGCCAAGCTTTCTCTAGTTCTTTTCTAGATATATCTCTATTCGATACTTTGATTGTTCTGATTTCAAAGATTCATAATCCTATAAAGATAAAAGATTTTGACTAATCAGTCTTTGAAATGTTATCTACAAGGTGGTTATGAAAATGGTAGTAAAAAGGTTGTGGCCTTATCTGTCTAAGATTATAAGATCATTGCATGGTGGCATTATTCTAGGAAGAGATACCAGAGAAAACATCATTCTGGTACAAGAATCTCTTCATTTCATAAGGAACACTAAGTCAAAAAATGAAACTCTTGCTTTCAAAGTTGACCTCGAAAAAGCATACGATAGAATTAATTGAAATTTTCTAGAACAAACTCTATCCATGTTTAAATTTTCCTCCATCGTCACTAGGCTCATTATGAGTTACGTTAAATCATCTTCTCTGTCTGTTATATGGAATGGTAATAAGTTGAACAACTTCTAGCCCAAAAAAGCCTGGCTGAGCTGACCCATTATCCCCTACTTTTTTGTGATGTGCATAGAAAGACTGGGGTGCTATATTTCTTAGTAGATGGAACAGAGGTTATGAGAACCAATTGTTGTCTCTATAGGAGATCCAACAATATCACACCTAATGTTTGCTAATGACTTGGTACTCTTGTGCAAAGCAACCAAGACATAAGTTCAACGAACTATCTAAACCTTTGAAAGCTGCATTAGAGCTTGGTTGGAGATGGGTCAAAGGGACATATATTGCGACATATGGTTATCATTGGTTACTGAATAAATTTGTTGATTGGGATACTAGAGAGGGTTAGAAGTGGCTGTGGAAGCTCCACGTTCCAAAAAAACTAGGACTTACTCTTTAGTTGAGGGTTCATCATGCACCTCTTACCACCACTATTCGATACTAACAAAAGTTGGCGCCTTCAGCTCTGTGTTTGAGGTGTCGAGCTAATCTAGAGAATACTCTTTATTCCTTGCATGATTTTTTGAAGTCTAAAGCTATCTGGAATCTTTTGGGATTCTGAAACCTTAACTTTTTCAAATAAGTGCTCATCTGCTTCTTCGGCGAGTTTCAAAGTGCGAGTAGAAACCTTTAGAACAGTGGAAATTTCCAACACCCATAAGAATATTCAACTCCCACCTAGATCGTGGTCTTGTCTAGAGCTTGGCTTTTTGAAATTGAACTACGACGAAAGTGTCTTCAAGGAAGAAAGAATGGTAAGATTTTGATGTGTTCTTTGTGATGAGTGTAACACCTTATCATACTAAGATTTACCTCATGCCATAAAGCAAAAGGTGATAAAGCGTCATGATAGTTCTAAAACTCAAAATATAGTATAAAGCAAAAATACAAAGCGTGAAGCGTTCACTCACGATAGCTAAATGCGTAAGCACGATAAGAACAGAACATAAAAAAATACAACCTTGTATAAAGCTCTAGGATACAAGGTAATAGCTAGATAGATAAACAAGGTAAATACATACATATATATATATATAATAGTCAAGAGGAACTAGTCTCAATCCATGGAGTTTAGACTGACCAGTTAACAATAGATACAACAGAGTTTTTTATAAAAGGATTACTTTCTATCTCTCAAAGTTTCTAGAAATAAAGCCTCTAAAGCAACAAAGTCATATATACAAAAGATGAGAGAATAACTATAATAAAAGTAAAACAAAATCAAAATAAAGGGAAGCCATCCTCTGCTCTGTCACCAATCTGCAACTCACCGAGGTGGGTTGAGACCTGTATCTGAAAAATAACAACAACATATGGTATGAGAACCGAAAGTTCTCAGTATGGTAACAGTGCCTAATATATAAGATATAAGATTCCGGGATGCCAAAGGCAATCCTAGAACTTCACATCAAGCATAAGATTCAAACTTAGAAACATTTAATTAAAAACCATAAAGGGTTATCTAAGTCCTAAGGATTTTCTAACTAACTGTAAATACTGCTGTCCCACAGCCTTCACTAGCCTATCCTCCATGCGATCCCATCACCACCGCCTACCGAGCCTCCTCAATCGTAGTAGAAATCATAAGTATTTACAAACAAGTAAAACGCGGATAGTATACATATATAGCAAGTAAAACAAATAGCAAGTAGGCATGTAATTCATTTAGGTATAATGAAGTTACACAAAGCAAACAAGCACATAGAAGATGCATATGATGAATGCCTGTCTTATTGGCTGTGATATCACATTGTCGGTTCAGAGTTGCCAACTCGATACATCCTTTCAGATATAGCCTTTCTGCCACGCCCAGGCATATAGTGCCCTGCTCACTCTTGTGCACTCAGGGATATAGTGCTCAACTCACTATCATGCGCATCTCAGTGATATAGTGCCCTGCACACTCTTGCGGCAGAGAAGGTTATGCGAGCGGGATACTACCTCAGCCCTCACATCTGAACGTAAATGGAATTAACCACCATATTTACACCGGTGCCACAACCTCGTTAAGCGAGATGCACCACCGTCCTTGCTAGAGACGCATAGCGACTTAACAAATCTCAGCATATTAATAGTATAAATTCAGTCTTAGTGATCACTGCTCATAGTACAAGTTCATTAATACTCATCTCATCACAATCATTCATCTCTAAGTCTCAAACTCATCATCAGTTCTTAATATTTTGTCATCTCAATACTACACCAAACCACTCAAGTCATTCCATCCATAGAACTTCCCAAGCCTATGTCTCCGTCTTCTAAAATCAAATGTAAATCATCTAATCTTAAGTCATCTAACTCGTCCTCAATAATCTCAAGGTCTAACCACTAGTTATAAGTCTCAAATAGTACTTAAGGAAGTTAAGGAAGTTTAGAAGGCTAGAAGAACCTTTAAAATGAAGAAAAATAAGTTTTTAGCAGAACAGGGTTCATGTGTACGCATGTCCCTGTCCGCGTACGTGAGTCCTGAAAACAGCAAAGAAGGCTTGCGTTGCGTGCAACATGCCTCGTACGCGTGCCTGTAAAATCACCATTCCCGTGTATGCATGCCTGTGCTGCATACACATGGGTGCTTGGCAGTGGCCAATCCCCGCATTGCGTGCAACAGTCACGTACGCATGCCATAAAACTCTTAGAAAATTTTAAAAGCGGCCAAAATTTCAGATTTTTACACCGAACTTCAAATGCACATAACTTTTTTGTTTTAAAATATTTTCCATCTGTTCTTCAAACATCTTAAAGCTCTCGGATCTACTCTTATTTAAATCAATTTTCATCAAAATTGAGGGTTCAGAGGCCAAGTTATGCCTCACCAAAGTTCATCAAAAACAAGATTTTATAAAAACTCACAAGGTTATTTAGTTTTCCAAAACATCAAACCCAACCAAAATCACGACACACTCTAATCCATACCAAAACTTACCATTTTGTTCCAAATAACCATTCTCACCACAATTCCCACTTATAAATCATTATCCTCACAATCATTAGTCCCAAACATCAATTACATCACAGTTTCACCATTCTTAACCATCAAAATCATTAATCATCAATTTATCACTACCAATTCTCATAAATATCATTATTCAACCTCAACATCAATAATCAACAACATCATAATTCATCAACCATCAACAATCATCAATAATCATCATAAATCATCAACTATTCAAACTTATCCTAAGATCCACTAGTCTATGTTTCACGAAACATTATATATTACATAAAAAAACTGAAATCATACCTTGATCGATTCTCACGCAACTCAAAACTCTCAAAAACTTAATTCCAACAAGCTTCCACAAGGTTTCAACCACCAACACCAATCCAAAAGCCAATACCACTTCCAATAATCACCAAATATCAAGCTATACACATATAATATACCAAAATTAATACTTAGGATTTACAATATATCAAACCACAAGGGTTTCAAGAAATCTTACCTTACCCAAAGGTATTAGAGGCACAAACCAACAATAATCCACTATTAGATGGTACCTAAACAACCAAAATTACAAAATCCATTCAAAACCAAACCTAAATTTTTGAAATTATTAGGGCTGAAGGAAGGAATGTGAAACATGATTTCTTACCAGCAATGCTTAAGTAAAAATGACGCACTCAGCAAAAGCTTCACGTGGCCACAAATGATACGCAAATCGGGGCACCGTAACTCGAGTTACAAGCAAATGAAGGAGGAAGTGAATAGTGCCACTTTTTCTTCCTCTCTCTCAATTTTCAGCTGTGTTTCTTTGTATTTGAGTGTGTTATGAGCTGAGTTAGCTTCATTTACTCACTTATATATGTTGGGTTTAGGCCCAACTTGGGTCTAGTCCAACCCGTTAGCATTTTTAGTTCGTTTGACTCAAC
This sequence comes from Arachis ipaensis, assembly GCF_000816755.2. Taxonomy (NCBI): domain Eukaryota; kingdom Viridiplantae; phylum Streptophyta; class Magnoliopsida; order Fabales; family Fabaceae; genus Arachis; species Arachis ipaensis. The sequence goes on from NC_029794.2 coordinate 95,002,334, forward strand.
TTTGGGCCAAATCCTTTAAAATTAGTGTCTGATTTTTAATTCTAAATATTTTTTTAAGATTCTCTACAGTTTTACTTTATCTCTCGCAGTACCAGATAGACTTAAGTCGGCACTATCAGCTAAATCACCGGTACAAATTTTTACGCAATTTTATACAGAAAATTATATTTTTCCACTCAAAAAAATATACAGAATACAAATCTCACCGTTAAATTTTCTAATTAACATTTCTAAATTTTCAAACCTACTTCGGACAATTAAATTATTATTTTATTTTATCTACGTAGTTAATTTTTGGTACTAATAATTGTTTTCTATTATAGGGCATTGAGATATGAAAACAGTGACATAATCATATTGCTCCAATTTATTGGGTTGAAAAAGCGCAAAGTAAAATAGTCTTTTTTACTATATATACTATGACTGACTAGTACAGCAGTCCAAGGAATTCTCTAAATACGGTAGAAAAAAGACTCGAAAGAATCAAAGATTTAATCCTTTTTCTTAAATTTTTGTTTATACAGAATAGAATTACAGTACAGAATTTATCGACTAAAATTTAGTTCTTTTACCGGCTTAGGCTTAATATGTTCATAAATTCGCGGACCTGTAAATTAGATATTCATCTAAGACAATTGCACCTTCTCAAATTGTTTCTTTTTAAGAACCAAGAAGATTTGTGCCAAAATAATCGATGCCAAGAAGAACAAAAGATCTTGGACACATAACGGATCTTGAAGTACTATTTCTGCACCCCCTGACCAAATCCACCCACATTAGGATTACTCATTAATGGTTGATCAACTTTGATAGATTCACCCTCCGAAATAAGAAGTTCTAGTCCTGGAGGTCTAATATCAATCACTTCACGTCCATCCAATGCATCCGCTATAGTTATTTCATATCCCCCATTTTCTTTTCGCATAATTTTTTTACTATCTCCGCTATTATAGCATTATACACAGTATTATTACTCTTGCTCCTGTCGGAATAAATTTGACCGTTCCCCTCGGCAACTGGGTTCATGACAAGTCCGGTGAGGTGCCTGGGGTGAGTGTCATTCATCCAGAAATTAGGGCGATTTGGTACTAGTTGTTGATAGCTTCAGAAATTAGAGCCAAACATGTTATTTCTGAAGTAGACTCAATGAATGCGTTTCTTCTAGTTAACACATTGGTGCTTTCATAACGAACATAAAGAGAAGGTTCTGCTACAAAATATTTTCAAGCTCAAAAACCATAGAGGTTGGAAACTGCGCTTGGTGCTTATTCAGCGAAGTGCAAATACTGTAGTAGACTGATTAGCAAAATTTAGAACCCATGGTAACTACGAGACAATAGAATGGAATTAGCCAACTCCTCCATTACTTTAATTGCTCATGGATGACATACTTTAGGCTGCGTTTGTTTATAAGGACAGGACACTGAGACAGAGACACAGAGACACAAAATCATGTTTGCCAGATGAGACATGGACGGAGACACTAAATTAATATATTTTGTGTCCAACATGACAGGAAGAACACTGAAATATTAATGAGGGACACAATATTTTTTATTTTTTCTTTCATTATTCTTATTAATTTTTCATAATTATACTTTTTATTATTATATTTTCTTCCTAAATTTTTTGAATGAAAAAAATGAGAATAAATTAAACTTTTATAATGTGTTCTAGTTTATCACCAAATAAAATACAAAAAAAGTAATTTTTGTATCTTTATCATTTATGTCTTGTTCTCAGTATCTTATCTTGTCTTGTCCTGTTCTCAGAACCAAACATGGTCTTAGGGACTTTATCTTAGTTCTTGTCTTTTGTTATTTTTTTTTTTTTTGCTTTTTTTTTGTTTAGTCTCTGTACTCCAAAAAAAATCTTTACAATAATATGATATCTTAATTCCAATTCAAGGATGGAACCTTTATCAAACCATTTTCATTCAAGTAACGTAGCATATAATGGAACACAATCTACAAAAAAACAAAAAGAAAACGCTATTAAAATTTACAAGGAAAATGATTAAATTGATAGTGCTCTGCTAGGGTTTAGTGAGTGCTCTACTAGGGTTTGGTGAAGTAATCCTAATTTGGAGTGATCCCTGCTACTGAGCATCTTAACAGATCAAAGTATGGAAGCAACCTTTGCTGCTTCACAGAGTCAAAGAGGGCGGGGAAAAAGGGAGGAAGAAAAAAATGTGATTAGGTTTGAAGATGAAGACATAAGGGAAGGGTTAGAAGTTTGTTCTCGCAACTTAATTGGCAGACTACTAGCCGATAGGCAATTCAGCTCTAGCACATTAGAATTAGCTTTCTATTCAATATGGAGGTAGCTAGAAGATTTTAAAGTAATGGATCTCGGAGGTAACTTATTCTAATTTTTCTTTGGGAATGAAATAAATATGATCAGAGTGGAAAAAGGGACTCCCTAGCTATTTAAAAATTATATCTTGAATTTAAAGAGATGGAATGAGAATGTTCAGTTTTCAGAAAGTGAATTCTCTCATGTCCCTATTTGGATTCAGTTATGGAGATTACCGGAGTACTGTAAACCCAACGAGTTAGGGAGAAAAGGGGGGGGGGGGGAGCGATGGCAGAGGTGTTGGATGTTGATTTGTTTGCTTTTAGGGAAAAGAAGGAAAGAATAGTCAAGGTTCAGATCAATCTAGATGTCACTAAACCACTATGGCGGCTATTAAAGATCGCAAGAGGTAACAATCGAATCATTGAGATGCAAATCCGATATGAGAGGATCGAAAACTTCTACAACTATTGTGGATACCTAGGCCATGAAGTCCGAGGATGCCCTATGTTTTTAGAAGATTCAATGAAAGGTGTTCAGGGGAAGGAACGGCGGGGATCATGGTTACGATTAGAAGAGTTTGGACGAAGACTTGAAGACCACAAGGAAAATGTCAATCCAAACAGGAAACATCGAGAGCCTGGAGGGAAAGAAAGAAGTCAAAAACCTACTCCTGTGTGTCTATTAAATGAATTTGCTTGTCTCTCGATGTAGGACAACAACTCTCAATAAAAAAAGGAGCAGGAGAAGGTCCAAAGCAAGAGAAATAATGAGAAAATAATTGTTATAAAAGAAACGGTGAGGCATAAGGAGAAGAATGCAGAAATTGATTTAGCAGTAAAGACTACTGAAGGTACAGGGGGTTATCCAGCTATCGCTTTCTAAGGAATTGTTTTCAATAGGGACTATAATAGGAGGTAAAACTTGAGGATTTAGGAAGCAGAAACTCAAGCAACTAGATAGAAAAGGTAGTGTTAACAAAACTGTGGCAGGTAGTAAAAGGAGATCAGATGATGAAGGTGATGTTATGAGCTTGAAGAAACCATGCTACTATGTTGATATAAGTTTGACAATAGGGAAGGGTGGCACCCAACAAAAGGCACCCAATAACTCATGAAGATGATGGCGTAGAATTGTCAAAGTTTGGAAAAATCAATGACGGTTCACAGCATTAAAGGGATTTGTAAATCCCATTCCCCTGAAGTAATGTTTTTATCTAAAATAAAAAATGTTACTTTGCATGTGGAAAGACAATGTAGGAAGGTCGGCTTTGACAATTTCATTGTGTAGAGCCCATTGGAGTTGCGGGGGGATTAGTGTTGGCTTGGAAGAGTATAGCTCGGGTAACAATTCAGCAACATGATAAATTTTTTATCCACTTTAGGTGGGAAGAACAATAGCTGCAAAAAGAGTGGAATGTTTTGCGGTGCATCTGAGTTGTTATGATAATGTGAGATCAGGTCAATACGAAGCAATTCTAGAGATGGTTCATTATGCAGATGAGAATTTTTTTGTAATAGGTGATTTCAATGCTATTTTAGCCTATCATGAGAAAGAGGGTGGTCGAACAAAATCAGCAGCCTCGATAGAAACTTTCAACAATTTTGTTAATAGAGAGCGGATGGTAGATTTGGGGTTTGAAGAGCCAAAATTCACATGGTGTAACAAGCAGTTCGATCCAAACTTGATCCGAGAGAGGTTGGATAGATGTGTAGTTTCGATGCAACTAAGGTCAGCATACCCACAAGCTTCAATTCAACATTTGGAGCACACTGGGTCAGACCATAGACCCTTATTACTAAATTCTGATGTGGATATGAGACAGCAGAAGTGCAAGCTCAGATTTGAAGAGAGATGGTGCGAAAAGGAAGAGATATGGAGGATAGTAAAGGAGGTTTGGGAATTGGAGGTTGTGGGATCACCGATGTTTAAACTGCACTAGAAGTTAAAAAAATGTAGACATCATATGGTAGAATGGCAAAAGAATTCTAACCAAAACTCTGGCAAACTCATCACAGACCTTCGACAAAAAATTGAGGAGGAGAAGAACAAGAATGAAGAAGTAAATAAAGAGGAGTTAAGAAGAATGGAGGAAGAACTAGTTGATGCTTATGAAAAGGAAGAGAGATACTAGAAGGAAAAGTCACGGGTTTAATGGCTTAATTGGGGCGACAAAAACACCAAAATTTTCCATGTGAGAACTTAAACTCGAAACAGACAAAATAAAATTCCTAGATTAGAAGACAGTGAAGGAAACTTCAAATCTGACCCTGTAGGCATCTCAGATATTGCTCAGAACTATTTTCAGGAGCTATTCTCCACCTCAAATCCTAGAGATCCTTCCGAAGAACTGGACGACAAGAAGAAAAAGGTGGATAGGCATAAACTTCAGGCTCGCTCGTCCGGTTACCGAAAAAGAGGTTAAGGAGGCAACTTTCTCCATTAATCCTTTCTCGGGGCCAGGGGATGATGGTTTTAGTTCCAAGTCTATCAATTCTATTGGGACATCATTGGTTTTGAAGAGGTCAAGGTTGTTAGGAGTTTCTTTTCAGGAGGAAGATTGCTTAAATCTTTTAACTACACTCAAATATCTCTAATACCAAAGGTCCCAAATACTACTTCTATGAATCAAGTAAGGCCGATTAGCCTAAGTACTGGTTTCTACAAAATTATCTCTAAAGTACTGATTCATAGGATGCATCCATTAATGAATAAGGTGATCAGGGATAACCAAAGTGCTTTTGTTCATGGTCGTTTAATTAGCGACAATGTTCTAATTGCACATGAGTTTATGCACTTTTTGAAAAACAAAAGTTAGGGTAGTTATGACATGGCAGTGAAACTGGATATGAGCAAGGCGTACAATAAGGTAGAATGAATGTTTGTTTGGGCGGTGATGAAGCAATTAGGGTTTTATGAAGGATGGATTGGATGGATTAGAGAATGTGTGACTACAGTCTCATACTTTATTATTGTAGACAGTCAACAACGTGATTTGTTTAGACCACAAAGAGGGTTGCGCCAAGGCGACCTTCTATCTCCCTATCTTTTTATTCTTTGTGCAGAAGGCTTAACCCATCTGCTCCAAAAAGGAGAACAGAGTGATGTTATTACTGGTCTGAGACTCAATAGTCGCTGCCCCTCTATTTCCCATCTTTTTTTCACAGATGATTCCATACTTTTTAGCAAAGTAAACAGCTGGGACTGCCAGAACATCATGAATATCTTACAAGTATACAGTGAAGTGAGTGGACAAGTAGTTAACCTACAAAAATCAGCAATTTTTTTTAGCAAGAATACCCCTGAGGCAGTTTGAGCAGACTTGGCAGCATTGCTACAGGTCCCTAATGTTGGCGCCCAAGACAAGTATCTTGGGTTACCAGCTACAATACATAGATCTAAAACTGCCACATTCAACTATATCAAGGATAAAGTTGTAAAGAAGCTTCAGCACTGAAAAAGAGGCTTATTATTAGTTAGTGGGAGAGAAGTATTGATTATGGCTATAGCAATTGCTATACCTCTATACTCACTAAGTTGTTTTAAGCTACCAGATATCTTACTTGATGACATTCATAAAATGATGATGCAATTTTGGTGGAGTCAAAGGGGAGAGGAGAAACGGCTACAGTAGTTTAGATGGGATATTATTTCGAGGGAGAAGAAGTGGGGGGGCTTGGTTTTAAGGACCTGAAAGCTTACAACCTAGCTATGCTAGAAAACAAGGCTGGAAACTTGTTACAAAGCCTCACTCATTGATATTCAAAGTGCTTAGAAGCAAGTATTTCAAATATTCAACTTTCATGAAAGCTACTATGGGAAACAACCTATCTTAGGCTTGGAAGAGTTTACTAGAGGGCAGAAAAGTTTTGGAGAAAGAGCTTCTCTGAAATTTGGGTAGAGGAGATCTAATCAATATCTATGAAGACCGTGGATAAAAGAGTACAATTTTATTCCCAGAGACAGTTAGAATAGTAATCAAACATACATTTAGAGAGTTTCACAATTAATTAATCAGAATAGACATTGGAACCAAGAATTAATACATAAATTGTTCAGCTCAGATATCTTAACAATAATTATGCAGACAAAAATTGAAGAAACGGAAGACATGCTTACTTGGTCAAGAGAGAAGTCAGGTTGCTATTCAGTCTCTAGTGCATATGACATAACTTATCAGTTCTTCCATCCCCCAATAGAGCAGTTGCTAGACCATTGTTGAAACCTGAACCTCTGAAGTTCAATTTAGAACTTACAATGCCTGGCTAAAGTGAAGGTCTTTGTCTGGAAAGTGATGCATGATGAACTTTCGGTTGAATCAACAACTTTTTTCAAAGAATAGGAGTAAAAGATGCTTCTTGCCCAAGATGTCACCAAAGGAAAGAAACAATTACCCACTGTTTACTTAGCTGTCCAGAAGTTGAAGACACTTGGAGGTTGATAGGAATCCATGGAGTAACTGTAATGGGTGTTGATGATCCCATTTGAAAATGGTGGATTGAAACTGTAAAATCGTTGGAAAGGCTGCATCGAAATAAAAAGAAGGTGCTTTACTCTGGCTGATTTGGAAGAATCGAAACCAATGAATATTTGAAGGACGTCGTCTCTTACCACAACAATTCATCTCTGCCATATGCTCTTCGGTGGAGAAGTATGATTTTAAACTTTCTTCTTTTTCTTAATTGCAAAGTCTATGGTATGGGCAGTTGAAGACATCCATACGTCTGGATGTTACGTGGACTTGG
>NC_029794.2:95024509-95032100 GCF_000816755.2 Arachis ipaensis
TTTGTTTTAGAGGTCGTAATACCTTGCCATCTCTGAATTATGACTTAAGCATAAGTCTCTGTATGGTAGGGTGTTACAGTCCCGCAGAGATCTCCGCCTCCTAGGAATTTTTGACACCCCTAAGTCGGATGCAGTCTCTTGGAATTCGTTTCAGGTGACATTACCGAATCAAAGATAAGTGGTTAATTTAATGATGTAGTTTATCTTTTTTGAGTGATGGGCCAAAGAAATGCACATAGATTGTTTTTTTTATAATTGGTTTGAGTTTGGATGTCCAATAAAATTTAAAAAAGCCTGAAAACATCAGAACTACAAAAGAAAAAAAATACTGGGTTAACCAAAAATAAAACCCACGAGCATCCAAATAGAAAAGCTAACGCTAGTGAAGGCATAAAAAAATAAATTCAAGTTATAAGAGCTCGATATAAAATATGCATTCCGTTTCTACCTTAGCTTTTTTATTGTTTTAGCTATATCGAATTATCGATCATGCTTTTTAGGATGTAAATGAATTAAAAGACTATCTCTAATTAATTTTAAGAAGCCAATAATTTATTCTATTTTATTATATAAATAGAAAAGATCACTCAATTAAAAAATGATAAGTTGTTTAAAAGGAATATTTTCTTTTGACAAACTAATTCTAAAGATTTTCTCAATATCACATTAACTATGTTGATATGAATAATAACTTTTTAGTAAAATATTTGTTTTACAAATTATATTCAAACACTGCTATAGTTAATTAAATATATGAAAGTATTTTTTATTAAAAAAATAGTTTAGCAAGAGAACAACTGGACGGCTGGACACATGAAAAAAAAGTATGAAACTAATGCTTCTGAATCATTACGATGGCAATTGGTTTGGCATTTAATTGAGTTGGAAAAGTAAAATTGGGGAATTTATGGCATAAATTATTAAAAACAGGAGTCACAATTTAATTGATCTTCTATTTATAATTCGAAGCTAATATTAAATATATGTTAATTAATAATATGTGATGAACTTTTTTGTTTATCCTATAAAGTTTTATTAGACTCTTAAATCTGACGAATTTTGTATTAAATATAGGATGTTATTACAACAAACAAGTTCAAAATATAAAAAAAAAACTTAGTTTTATGGTAAGTGGGCCAAAGGATGAGCTTTGTTCTTTTTGTGGACGACAATGTGGACCGTTAATGTCTGGTTTTTAAAATGGTAATGAAATTCTCAAAGTGCTGCAGTATTTTTTGTGTTTAATTCAGTTGTTATTTTGGAGGTGTTCCTCTATATGTCCGAATAGAAGTGATAGCAATGACCCAAAAAAAAAGTAACTAATATTTGTGATAGTCGATAATCGAAAAATAAAAATACAAAATATGAATATACTGAATTTTTGAAGTATAAATCTTGAAGTAAATATTTGTGGATGTAATTAATGATCATAATTAGAAGTGTTTATTTTATTTCAATTTGTTCAGGAAATGTTTATCTTTAATTTTTTTTCTTTATTAATTAGTATTTTTTTTGTACATTTAATTGTCATTAATTTATATAAATTAAAATGTATAACTTAAAAAAATAGATACATGTCTAAAAAATAAAAAAAATTAGAAAACTTAACATTTAGTTTTAATTTTATCTTTAGAGTTTTAACATGTTTCAATTATATTATTTGATTTAATCAAAATTAAATAAACATTAAATTATTTAATAAATAATAAAATAAATTAATTTAATTTAAATTATTCTCTTATTATTTTTTATATGTAGGAATCAGAATGTACTTTTATGTATTTTGATTAATGGTTCTTAAAAGAATAACTATTTTATTTACTTATATTTTAAATTTTTTATAATATTTTCATAAAACTTGATTAATATGTTCTTCTTCATAATGTTTTTTGTTTTGAATTTTTTAACAACAATATATCTTAATTTTTGTCTTTCATCTTTATATTCATTGATTATACTATTTTTTTTACAATGTATTTTTATCAACATTTAAGTTGTTTATACATCACTTCTCGAATTATTATGATTTCACAAATTATAATATGTGGGGTAATTTACCTCTATAAACCATTTGCAAACCAATTTGACGTATACCCCCTGTTCATACTCTGATCCAACACTAAGGTCCAGGTCCAACTAGGATAAAAAGGCCCAAACTACAGATTGGCCTCCCCATGTAACCGACCTCCTCAGAAGAGGTCGGATTCAACACAGACTTCACTCCCAGGAAGTCGGGACCGAAGGTTAGCTGGCAGATATCACTTATTCAAATAAGTAACTGCTCCTAAAATCTCTCAACCCACTTCCTAGATTCATATCTCAACCTCCATAAGATAAAGGGACTGTTATCCTCCTTAAAAGGTGGAACTACTCGAATGGTGGTTATTGGTTCACCACTATAAATACACTAACACCCTCAGGTATCTTTAAGTTCCAATATTCTCTAAACCTGCTTAGACTCTTGCTAACTTAAGCATCGGAGCATCTTTGCAGGTATCACCCCCCATTCCTTCACACACGCTAATCGGACGGAGGCTCCCTGACGCAAATCTAGTCGGAGACTTCCTCGTTCAGACGATTGGGCCAACGCAACGAGTCCAGCCCACTAATCTCCGGTAACCCATCGTAACATCCCCCAAAGTAAAAATGGCTACGTGCAGGTCTCAATTTACATATATATATAAATCAAATTTATGGAGTTTGAATTACGTGTTTTCATAGTAAATCGATTCGAATTACTTGGATGCTATCTATGCTACTAAATCAAATGAAGGAGATTCTATTTGAGATGGATTGCTACTACGTGAGTATAAATCGAACCTTATTGCTTCGATTTAGCATGGACCATATAAATCAAAATTTATAATTTCAATTTAGTAGGGAATGACATAATTCGAATTCTTTGAATTTAAATTACTTTCAAATCACCATGTCAAGTAATTCATATCTTATAGTGGCGATTTACTACTTATTACCCTAATTCGAATTCAGTAAGTTAGATTCAGGGTAAATGGCAGTACTAAACCAGCTTGTATGACATTTTAGATGATTACGCCAAACAAAAAAATGAAATATGGATCAACCAAAAGCATGTGTCTATATAATTCGAATCAACCCCATTCGAACTAAAAAGCTTAGTAATTCGAATCAAACCTCTTCTAATTAGTGAGGGAGTTTGCAGTCTTAGTAGTTCGAATCAGACTGATTCGAATCATGTATGGGAAAGTTCGAATCAACCTGATTTGAATTATGCATAGCTAGTTCAAATCTTAGTGCTTGAGGAATTCAAATTAAAGGTTATTAATTAAGTTAATTACATAATTATAAAGTTATGAAGAATTTCTTAAGTAATAATGAATTATAAGATCACTATTGTCACCTATTACAAAATTTCAGAAACAATATGGGGGATAGTAAATCAATTCTATATAGATTATACATTAATTCTGTCAAAAAAAATAAATAATCAATACATTAGATATTATTATTTACGTAGTACTATAATACATATATTATCGATTATTAAGTTTATAATTAATTTTTAATCTAATTTTTTTAACTAAAATTTAACTGATCATATTTATTAAATGCTGAATATTTTGCATCTAACCCATTTTTTTATTGAAATTAAAAAAGGATGAATTGTTAATCAATTTTAAAATTAAATTTAAATTTGAGTAAGAAAATAAAAAAAAATATTTTAAATTTTATTTCACTAACCAGAATTAATTTGACGATAATAAATTACTTTGTACATCATATATTTTGCAAGATAGTGTGGTCATTTGTTATTTTTTAATGGTAAATATTGTCAAATAAAATGGCATGAGAAATTAGAAGAAAATATATTTACAAGTTTAGGTTTTAGGATTATATTTTTCAATAGAATAAATTATATATCGAATAACAAAAGTTGTTATTGATTTCTCTTCACACTAACTAATACTGAACGATGGTGTTTCGGTACACCATGTTACCAAGATAAAAGTTTATTAAAAAATAGATTAAAAAAATTATGCATAAAAAATAATATTATAATATAATGTCATGTCCTCTTTAGTAATTATCTATCTAACAGCAAGTTTAACTAATGTTAGAAGAAACGATATTTACTTTATCAAAATAAATATTGGTATGGAGTTGCCAAACACAAAGCATGTTATCATATAGTGACTTCTACTCGAGATCAACATGAAAGAATCACTTTTATTCGCACTCCAGTTTGACAAACAACAATCCAAACACAGACTATGCTTCTGGGCTTACTCTGAGCGTCTATACATGCTAATTAGGATATCTGACTGATAAACGTGGACTGAATGCTCATGGGCATGTATTTGGAACTTTCAAACACTAGACTCGCGATATTGAGTCTGATCAATTTGGTATCACTTGTTTGGTGTGAACAAGAACAATGTCCGAAGGAACGACAACCGTCCAGATCCGAATTCAAAAGGGCAAACTAGTACCCAATCGGATGACTTAAGGTGCCCAAGATGCAATAAGTACCATCCAAACAGACCATCCAGTTTACGATTATGTGTATGTTAGAAGTGTGGAAAGTCAGGGCATGCATCTAGAAGTTGTCCACACAAGATTGGTCGGGATGCACCCGAATCGGATTTTTAGACCTGAGGTAATTATGAAGCAGCAGTTAAATTTCTAAGTTCGTTGTATACCATGAATGTGTAATATTCGTTCGTGCCGCATGACAAGTTTCAATAATCATAAAGTCCAAGTCAATGATTAGTCAAACACTATTAGTTGTTAAAACGGAGCAATACTTAATTAACTTATATGAGCGGTTAAGCTCTTGAAGGTTCAGGACGAAGGTACCACAGTAGAAGGAGGTTGGATTATATCTGAGGAATCAGGAGTCACTACAAGAAAAAGGCGCATTTGTAACAAAAAATATTGTTACAAAACGTCGAAATTTTGAAACAAAAGTTTTTTGTAACAAAAAAAAGGTCCATTGCAGTAAGTCTCGTTACAAAAAGTTTTTGTAACGAAAAATGGAATTGTTACAATTCAAAACCATATTTTGTAACAATTTTTTTTTATACAAAAAACCAGAAACCGTTACAAAAGTGGTAACAATTTTTTATCTTGAAGGTATTTTTCGTGACAGTCAATTTTTTTCCTATCAAAAAAATTTGTTACAAAATGTAACATGATTTTGTAACATATTTTTCTTTAGTTACGAAAGCAAATTAATTATTTTGTAACAACTTTTTTTTTATTACAAATTACATGCATAATTTACTAAATTATTTTTTAAATTAACTAATATATTAACAATGATAATAAGCAAGTTTACATGTATATAATATGCAAAAACATACATAAGTCAAACAAGATCTTTTTAGCTAAAATTGTCTTGAAACAAAATAACATTAGCTAGTGAGTACATTGATTAGTTCAACCAAAACATAAAAGTTCTAACATACAAAGTTCAACCAAAACATAAAAGTTCTAACATAGATTAGTGTCTCTATGCATCAAAACATTGTTGAGCCCTCAAAGTAGCATATGGTCACCATTTCAGCACTCCTGTAAATAAGAAAAACCGAAACAAAGAAGTTAGAAACAAGATATAACACTAATTATAATTTTTCCACTAAGTTTTATCCAAACTAATTATAATCTTTCCACTAAGTTTTATCCAAAATGTTTAGAAAAATATCGGCAGAACCTCCCCCAAAATTTGGATATTTCCACCGTCCACGGTTCCAACAAACACAATTTGAATCAACCAAGAATATTATGACAACAAGCTACAAAGTAATTACTTAACCAACTATGTCTTTAAAATGTCTCCTCATAACATACCTCCAATACTTCATCAAATTCAACTAGGCTCTTTCTTATGCTGAAGAAGAACTTTTTCTGCATTGATTTGCAACCCCAAGAGTTGTACATATGTGATGATTCCACTGTGTATCATGAAAGAAGAATTGTCATTATATGAGAAGATGAGTAAAAAAGCACAGGTTCAAACCTATACCTCATTGAAACATTCTATTCATAAAAACAATAGTTGTATTTGTTTCCATAAAGAGATCAGGCACCCAAAGTGCGTAAAATAGATCTCTCGCACGATGCTCTTCATACAAACGTAACATTATTAACACAGTTAGAAATGGAAGTTATAGAACATGGATAAACTATTACCTTTCCTCTTGCCTCCTCTTTGATCAATACTATTGGATGTCCCATTTGTTCCACGTATGTAGCTGCCAGTGGCACAGATATTGTGAACAGAAACACCAATTCCCCCTGCTGATTTGCTAATGACAGCACACTCCTTCAAAGTACCATATATTCCCTCTATACTATCATCTTTCATATATATAAGGAAGCAACTACTCAACTGTCAAGCATATAAAGATAGCCAATTAAATCAGGTCTCCAATGATCAATTCACCAACAGTGGGAAAAAATAAAACACAGGCTCACAAAAAGACAGGGAAAACCTTACTTGGCGTTGGCTCCTTTTTGCATGGTAAGTCAGGCGCGGATTTTTCTTAAGATGGGTGCACTTCCACCAATTCTTTGTTTGCTTCCAACAATGGATGTTATGCTCTAACTATTCCTAACACTATGAAAAAGCTGCTATAGGAAAAACATAAGACGAATTAAAACAAGAAAAAAGAACAGCTATAGAGGAAGAACAGCCGAGATGAACCAGAAACCAGCAACCAAGCGATGCACAGCAACTAGGGAACGACAACGCCGAGAACTACCAGGGAGGAAGAACAGCCGAAATGAACTAGACCAGTAGAGGCAGAGGACCAGGGACCAGAGGAGCAGAACAAGCAGAAGCAATTTCAGTAATTCAACAGAACAAAACAAAACAAAACAAAACAAAACAAAATAGAAGCAGTTTCAGTAATTCAACAGAACAACCAGCAAGGCAGCAACAATGAAATAAACAAGTCAACAACCAGCACCAATCCATCAAATAGCTTACCATACTAAAGTTCGAAACTGAATCAAGGAATAGCTTACCAAACCAAAGAGGTGAGACTAAATCGAGCAACCACAATAACAACACTTGCTGCAACAATGGAACGGCTCAGAGCAAGGGGGCAGCAGCGGAATGATGGCTCCGACGGTGGCGTACGACGGAGCAACTCACGATAAACAATCCCTGGCACAAACAATCTCAGCAACAACTCTTATAGTAACCAGGATTTTGACCGACAATGAGAAAAAACCAGAACAGGGCTAAAGCTTACCAAGGGGATCCAATGGTGGCAAAACGGCGACGGAGCACAGCTCCTTGAATGGCAGGAGAAGAGGCTCACAGTGGCGGTGACAAGTCGCGATGAGGGTGACGATGGCAGGCTCGCAGTAGACGCGACGCCTCTTCCTCTCTCCAGTTGGTTCTCCCTCGGCGTGGCGCTCTTCCTCTCGATGGCGATGCACACCTGCGACTCCATGGATGGCGACGGAGCTTCCACGGCACAACCCCCAACTCGCGACAGTGGCTGCGACGGTTGGACAGAACTCCCCTTCCTCGCGCAGCTCTCTCTCTCTCGACGTGACCCCCCTCTCGCGCGAACTCTCCTCTCGGTGGAACTGACGCGAT
>NC_029794.2:95032163-95061491 GCF_000816755.2 Arachis ipaensis
GAGGCTCGGCGGCGGTGACGCGTGATGGCGGTGCGGACAGTTCCTCCCCCGACGCTCTCTTCCTCTCTCTCGGATCCCCCTCTGCTCTCATCCCTTTTCTTATTTCCATTTCTTCTTTCTTTCTGTTTCAGAGTGTGTATGTTGTGCTGCTGAAGGGGAAAGGTGAGGGTAGTGTTGAGATTTGGGGGGAGGTTGCAAGGCTGTTAGGGTTAGGTTAAAAGGGTTAGGATTTGTTTATTTAAAAATGATTTAGGAATTTAGGGTAAAATCAAATTAGAAATTAGGGTTAGGATTTTTTATTTGGGGATAGAATATTTATTTGAAATCTAAATAAATTTTAAAAAATTGCTTTTAAGAATATTATTACTTATTAATTTATTAGTTGGCTCTTAATTAAGTATTCTAATTTAAAATATCAATAATTTTAAATTTAATAAAATATCATTAATTTGACTTAAATATTTTTAGTAAAATAAATTTTTGAATATAAAATCTTAAATAAAATAATAAATCATAAATAACTCATTATGTTAATTTTTAAAAATTCAAAGTCTTACATTTAATATGTTAAAATTAAATTTTTTATTAGTTGCAAAAAAATCTTTGAATTTTGTGACAAATAAATAATTTGTTACAAAAATATTGTATTTTGTGACAAATTAATTTTTTGTTACAAAATATTTAGACCTGATGGTTTCAGTGGCTAAGAGAAGGGGGGGTTGAATCTTAGCCCCTTTTTCGCTTGCTAACACTTGCTGGATTCAGAGGAGACTTTTCTGTTTTTAGCTTGTCCCTAGCCACGAGACATTTTCATTTTGTCTCGTCACTTGGCACGAGACATTTTTAGTTTTTGCTCCTGTGCAGTAGAAAACAGAAATGGAGTAGGAAAGAAGGAATATTACACCCAGATATATCCTGGTTCGGCTGCTAAGTGCAGTGCAGCCTACATCCAGTCTCCATCACAACAATGATGGAATTTCACTATAATCAAACAGATTACAAACTGTAAAGTGCTAACCCAACTTACAAGGGGATTCCTACAGAATCATGAAACACAACATAGATGAACAAAGGAACTCTAAGACATCTATGGCTTTTTCTTTTAATTTTGCACTCTCTGCCTTTTTCCGCTCTATGGCTTTTTCATTACAAACCTCACTGTTTGCCTTTTTCCATGAGACTCAAGACATGACAAAATTAAACAGAAAAATACAAAATAGAACACATTGAAGGAGAAGAGAAAACTGTTAGCTCAGGTAGCTCTGAGAACTCTGTGCCTTGCACTCTCAAATTTTCTCCTTACTTCAAACAGTGGCTGTCCACCCTTAATATAGAAGAGGGGAGCCTCCACTTATTGAAGCCAAAACTGAACTAACTTCTTCCTCCTTCAACAAAACCGGTTCGGCCACAAAGAGAGAGAAGAGATAACCATGCATTAACCAACATGCAATTACCTCTAGTCCTTTCTTGATCATCACTCTTCATCAATCCGAGCTCTTCATCCTTGGCTTGCTCTCCAAGATGAAATTCTGGCCCTTGATGCTTCATGATGATGATGACTTCATCTGCTTCAATCTCTGCCTTCAACCATCACTTCGCCACTCTAGCTACTCCCTGTGGTGGTTGAGCAGAATCAAAGACAAGCCATGCTTCAAGAATCTCCTCCAGCTGGCCGGATCTTCTTCTTCCATTTTTGAGCATGAAAGACTCAAGATAACCTCACCAAATCTAACCATATTTGGTGAATATCTTAGCCACAGCTCATTTTTATTTTAGTATGTTTTCTTGCCATCATTGTGATGGTCTTTAGGCTTGTTTTTTCTTCCTTTCGGTAGCTCATTTTTGCTTCCATGGCTGCCAATATTTTGTGAGTAATAACCGAAGAGAGAAAGAGATGTGAGAGAGAAGAAAGAGAAATTGAACATTAACTAATGTAATTTGATAAAGCAAAAAAGTGTTCACTTCCCTTTACTGAGTAATGTGTAACTCAATGATGCACATCAAATCAAAGTCACTCATATTCTCTCTCATAGTTCCCATGCAATAAATGGCAATTGAATGAATTTTGGAATCCATCACATGTTTGAATCCTTGGATCCGTTGAAAGCAATTTTGCTTTCTTTCTTCTTTGGTTTCGGATCATGCATGAGGAACTTTCATAAAGTTGGGCTTGATTGCAACAATATTTGATCTTGGCCCAATAATAACATTTGCTTTCTTGATAAAATTTGGAACATGCATAAAGCAAATGAAAAGCATGTAACACACTTGGGCTTAGAGCAATAAGAATCATTTTGGCCCAAGTAACATAAAATTAAATCAGCCATATTCAACATATATTTTTTAAAACCAAAGGTTGAGACTAGTTGGGCTTGCTCCAGAAATTTATTTTCGGCCCAAACTGAACCTGCATTGCAAAAATTAATTTAATCAATTTAAATTTAATATCAATAATTTTTGCAACTGGTTTTATTAATAATGTTTGATCATCACTTAATTGGAGATAGAGTTTTCCAAACTCATCAAGACCTTTTGAAACAAATAGATATTTTGTTACAAAATATTTTGAATTTTTGCAACAATATAATCTTTTGTTACAAAACATTATAATATTTTGCAACAAAACAACAATTCGATACGAAAACCAATATAATTTGTAACAAAAGAAATCACGTTGTTACAAAATATTGAAATGTTTTGTAACAAATTTTTTTGTTGTTACAAAATATTCTTATTTTGTAACAATAACTAATTATTGTTGCCAAAAAACCATAATTTGTAACAATTTTAAATTTGATACAAATTTTTTGTTACAAATGCTCCATTTTCTTGTAGTGAGTGTTGAGAGCTACGCAAAGTTATTGTTTAGGACCCAATGACAGTGAGCCACAAGGATGAGAAATGGGACGGACTTAACTTTTAATTGCTGGATATTTAAAAGGTGAGTGAAGTGAAGACCAAGTCCCTATACGAGAGAACTTTCGGGACAGTTTCTGAAAGCGTACCAGAATTTCCATCTTAGAGAAAGTGAGATTGTAGTAGATTTAGTGCCAGAGGCCAGATTAACTTTGATTTCACCATGATAAAAGGCACATTATAATCAAGATTTTGAAGGCAGTTGAAGGAAGTTGCAGAAAAGAAAGCCATTCGGCCTAGTGTTTCCCTGTGGGAGGTACTGCTTATGTAAAGTGAAGAGGGAAGACAGCAACAGGAATCCCCACGCGAGATGTTAGTAGAGCTGGACATATTAGCCAATCGTCCTCTTCAAATATTAGCTAAGACTTCTTTGACTCTATATGCCGTATTCTTCCTACCAAAGATCCTTGATTCGAACTATTTTCTTGAGATGCACCTAGGTTCCGAAACCCTTTACATTCCATTATTCCAGTAAAGCTCTGTTTGACCGTATACAAGATTTTCTTTCTGACTTCTCACGAACATCGTTCATACTGTTCATTTGTCTTTCGATCTTAATGCTTTTTTGGAAATCAGCTCGAGCTTATATTAATATCGCGTATGAGTCTTAGCTGTAACCATCGAGACGTTGATGTCCTTAGGGCGATACTTTTCGACGCAGTTGATGAAGCATGTAAGTATGCAACATTAAGAGGAGTTGTGGAGCTTTGATTCCCTATCGACCATAATACGTATGAGTAAGTTAGCGCACTAGAGTGCACCGTCTATATGGATGCATAAATGCGAAAAAGGTTGTTGCTCTTTCAGAATCTATGTGTTAAAGATGCACTCGGTACCCCGAGCAGGCGAAGGGAGCTTCCAAAAGACAAATGAAGGATTAACCTCAGTGCCAGTAATCATGATAACCGAACTTAAATAACAATTCGGAATTATTGTGTTGCATTATCAAGGGGATTAGGATGTCCGCAAATACAACACCATGAAGTGGTATCAGACGCCTGAACAGGAAATCTCTGAGTATTGATTAGATGATCAAAGAAAAAGAACTATTAAGTAAGTCAAGGTCTTAACGTTAAGAAGTGGATAAAGGTGTCAAACTGAATCCATTACAAATTACAAGAAATTATAAGGTCGAGAATTAAATTTGAATCAATTTAAAAATTAAAAATTTATAATAAAATCATAAGTGAAAAAATTAAAAAAAAAGTGTTCGATTTTCTTGAGATTCCAGTTGGGCACTCACATCAGTTTGATTTACATCATTTTAGATTTTTAAACAAAATTAAATAAAAAATATTTTTTATTTTTATTAAATTATAACGACATTTTAGTGAAATTAGTGAGTTGATATTTATTTTATTTTCAAAAAATCTGATGTTGAGGTGGAAAATAAATTCTTCATCACTATATGTTATTTGTCTATAATTTTTTACGTATCGATACGTATAAATTTATCATCATACCGTATCAAACACCTAAACTTATTAGCGATATGCCTACTCAAAATCTAAAGATAAGAGTCTTCTGCATAAATAACCGTGTGAAGGTTATCTTATTTCCTATGAGCTATTAACACAATAATTAAATACACATGTTATTAATAATATTTAAACCGATAATTTAAAGTAAGATACTCTGCGTAATCGATAGTAATTTTGTTGCCAAAGTAAATTATTTCATCTCACATATTCCACAAAAAAACAAATCTAGTAACATGTTCAATTAGGAGACTTCTTTAAAAATAGTTACTTATTTATTAATGTGCGATAGTACTCTTTTTTAGTATTTTTAGTAATAAGATTATTATTGAACGAATTGTTGATCCTTGTTTTGGGCCAAAGATAGCACAAAAACTAGAGAACTATAATAATCATGGTAACGAAGGAGTATGTCGAGCGAACATCTCCATGTGCTAAGAATTTGTCTTTATTTTCAGTTAAAAATTTAGTATAACTTCGTATAGAAATAGATATATACAATAATTTTTCACTAACCATATTGATTATATTACTGTTAAAACCAAATAACATTATCCCTTAAACATAACTATTATCACTCATGCTTATGCAGCCGTATCTTTAAAATTATCCTTTAAGTTTTCTTTTTAAAACCAAAAATTTATACACAACAAAAATTTCATGTTCGTAAAGTTCTCTTTAAAAATTCATTTCCGTCTAAAATAATTTAAAAAATCATATCTCAGTAGGCGGGAAAACATAAAACTTATTTAATGTGGAAATAAAAATTGAATATTGACTTTAATGGGGACCATTTGTTTTGACTCATGCGGTCTTCAAGGAGTTACTCTGCATGAACAATGTTGCTTCGGGGCCACGCTTTTGCAAGAGTCACGTCAGTGTCACAAATATACATGAAAGATTTGACATGGACAGTAGCCTAACATAATGGGGGCATCTAACTAGTCATTTTAGTATGAGGGAGAAATAATTCCATGGTTACATTAAGTTGTGAGAGTTTGCCACCGAGGTTGTGGGCCTAGCAAAGGAGTCACCACAAATTTTCTTTGCTCGAAAGTCACATAGAGGAGAGAAGTCTTTGCTGTGGTTTTCTTGTTCTTCTTGGTGGGTTAGGGAGGATGGGGTTCCCCTTTTATGCGGTTAAGGTTGGCAAAATACCTGGTATTTACACTTCGTGGGTTCGTTGCAAGGCACAGGTCGACGGTGTTAGCAACGCTATTTTCAAGGGTTTCCGATCTCGCGAGGAAGCACGGAGATGGCTTCACACCCGTGAAGAGATACTTGTGGAGACATTTTCCCCCGGGGGCAGTGATCGTGTGTTCAATCGGGTGATGGACTTCATCGCGGAGAGACAACTCTCTCCTCACGCATGTCCTGTCTCCTTTGGGGAGTCGTCACAGCCGGAGACGGGTGTTAAAAGGTAATATTTCTAATCATATGGGGCTGGTTTGTGTGCGTGGTGTGAAATTTGAAGTTCCTTATCTGTGTGTGGTGCTTTGTCCTTGTATGAAGGGGTGCGTGGCAGGCGGACGACTTCCTCTATGTTGAGAATATGGAAATGTTATTGGCACGAGTGTGTACTTCACTTGGTGTTGGGCATCCCCTATTTTATCGAAGAGAAACCAGTGCGCCGGACAAGGGTCCACTAGTGGGGTTCGCCATGGTTCTTCCTGCAAATCTTCTAGGCTTAGCCATAACAGCTGAAGGTGAGCTAAGCACGTCTGAGGAGGATGCTCGGGAGGATGCTGCGTTTCAAGGGATTGAAGGGGTGTTAAACGCGACGGGAAAGAAGATACTAGA
Source organism: Arachis ipaensis (assembly GCF_000816755.2). Classification (NCBI taxonomy): domain Eukaryota; kingdom Viridiplantae; phylum Streptophyta; class Magnoliopsida; order Fabales; family Fabaceae; genus Arachis; species Arachis ipaensis. The sequence goes on from NC_029794.2 coordinate 95,038,358, forward strand.
CTATAACTACCGCGTGGTCATGCGTGTTCAGAGGCAGCTTCAGGACTTACGCAGTCAAAGCGCATACAGGGATCGTGACCGCATATATCAACTTGAGATAGAGAATGCAACTTTGAAGGCTCAGGTTGTCCTGTTCAACAACATGTTAATATGAGAGCGTCTTCAAGTGTCATAGCTAAACTTGTATCCGTACGGACACTTTGCAGGTAGACTTATTGTGGCTTAACCGTAATATTTTATTGAATTGGTTACGTGAGGGTTTTAGACAGATAGTTACATCTGTTGCCAAGCATATAAATTGGTTCTAGTGTATTGTCCCTGGATTCAGGCTCACATATTTTAATTTTTTAATTTAGGCTCAACCCTGTCAAATAGTTCCGCTTGGTTTTGTTCTTTTCATGGGGTTAGGGTCAGAGGAAAGTGTGTAAATTTAAAGTTTTCGTCACTGATCAAGGTCTTCAGCAGCATGGGCCCGGATGCTAGAGCTTTTTGGTTGGGAGTAGTCCAATCAATGTTAGGGTTAATTGTACTTTGCCACTCTACTTGGACGAAAAACTGATTGACCTTTAAAGTTGGTGTTAACGCGTTATGATCTGTGTTATTATTGTTGTCCAAAAAAATAACTTATATAAAAAATTAACTATCGGTAATCAACAACATTTAAGGAAAAATTACTCCAAATGTTACTTAGAGTTGATTTAACTATTAAATAGGATTTTTAATAGTTAAATATGGTTTAGGACGTTTACCTTTTTTTTTAAATATTTAAGACATTTAAAAAGGAAGGACCAATTCCTGTGATCACTATATCAGTAATTAATTTTTTTATTTATTTTTCATATTTTTATGTTAATAAGTTTCATTTCATTCGAAGTATTGGTAATTTTCTTTATTTTTCATTATTTTGATTTACGTGATCTTTAACATGTTTTCTTCCGTTAATCCGATAAAAAAGGATGAAAGAACACGAAAATAAAACAACAAAAAAATTAACTAAATAACTAATGAAAATCATTAGAATTTTCAAAAAAATCAAAATTATTAATGCAAAGAATACAAAAAAATGGTTGAAAAAATATATGATAATTAACTTATCTATTTATAAAAAGATTTGGTCATTCTTCTGATGTGTTATAAATATGACAGTGAAAAATTAGTTCGTCTTAATAATTTTGGTATTAAAAATCCGTTTCCATGAATAAAATTTCCTAGCCGTCTTTAAGAGTAATTTATCTAGAATATAACCAGTACAAAGTTGGAACCAAATACAATAACAAAATTAAGATTATTGACAGTATTTAAAAAGAGTACTAACAGGTGGTGTATGAACATGATATTTTTAACATCCTGAATAAATAATACTATGTATTTAAAAAGGCATACATAAAAAGTTGTCGACCTTTACATTTTATTTAAAAAGGCATACGTAAATATATATTAGTGTTCTATTTTTTTCATATTGGATTACTTACATCTAATAGTGATTCTCACTACTACTGTCCGAAAAACATTTATTTTATCAAAATAAGTTTGAGTACAAAATTGTCAAACATAAAATCAACTTGGTATAAACTCACTAATACCTCATATTAATTCCTACAAATTATCTTTTATTCCAGCTCCGCTTTGACATGCCTCAACCGTGAACACATACATGGTTGGTAGTTATGTATCTGACATAAATCTCAAAAACAGGGTATGGAAGTTTAATGGGCTAGGGTTTGCGAAGGCCATGGCCCGAAAGGGTGTTACTGGACAAGTTAGACCTATAAAGGTTCAAGTCCCAAAAAAAAAAAGACCTATAAAGGTTGGTGCTGGTTATGCATGTTCGACACCGCAATAAAGCCTTTCTCGCCTACGTTAATGTAGCCTTTTCATAGTATCTTGATGGAGAAGCCAAAGGGTGGAAAGGGTGGAGCCGGATCTACTCCGAGCAAGACCTCGGAGAACGAAGCCGCGCGAGGTGCATCGGGGTTGGACAAGTACGTTCTCTATCAAAGTTGTAGCCTCATTTTGATTTCATGTATAGCATGAATCTATGTGACCTTATACTGAAGGCCACTGACTATCTTGTTTTGTTTTTTTTTTTTAAATCTTCCTTCTTTTAGGGAGGTCCATACGGATGCTAGTGAGAATGTGACCTCGTCTGAGGATCGGGTTCTGCAACTGCTCGGGTCCATCCGTCAGGTATGACTACAAACCTATTATGCACTATTGAATGTCATTAACATGGTGGAATCTGGTCCGGTGATCTTTCAAGTCTTTGTTTCCTTTTTTACAGCATTTGGAAAAGGATAAAGCAACTCAGAGTGCAGTGGTGCGGATTTAGAACGACCAAATACAGTCTCTGGACGAAGTTGTTGCCAGTCATGCCAAGGCTATTGAATTGCTTTCGCAGTCTATGCCGACGGGAGCGAAGAGCAAGCCAGCCGTTGAGATGAACGTCGGTGGCAACCCAGGATCGAAGACCGTCCGTGGACAAAAAGCGGCATCTGTGGCGCATAAGCGGGTTTCGTTACAGTCAACAACCAAGATTCCTCTTCAGGCCATTTCAAATCCAAGCTGAAGTATTCCCACCCTAAAGGTAACGAGGACAGAAGTTGGACATTTTGCACGCCATACAATTCCAGAACACTATTTTTTAACTTTGTGGTAATTTTTTTATTCATCTGATGCAAGCACCCGTTTCTGCCACAGAGGAAGCTGGAATTCAGTAACGATGACGGGTCTGACGGAATGGAAGACATTCAGCAGAATGGGCCGGGGACACCCTTCACATACTACACGCACATTGGCCATTACATGGATGGCGGAGAGATCTCCAAGGTAAGACATTCCGAAAGTCACTTCTACGCAATCAACGGGTGATGTACGGTAGTGACATTGTATAACTTTTTTCCTTGTAACAGTGCATGGACATGTTGTTCCCACCTCCAGAAGGGATGGAATTTGGGGGCCTGGATCTTGCGGTAGCAGCGTACATTTTCGGTAAAGACCTCCTAGCTAGGTTGGTCGGCACCGTTTTCAGTGACGAAAAATTAAAAATTTGTTTCCTGCATTGTGTCTACAATTTTAGGCCTCACCTTGATGTGGCACCTATTGCCTTTGGTTACCCGATTATGATGTTCATTGTCTTCCATGCAGTGAGGTGCTCGTTCCTGATGAACACTGCCCCCTCACTAGAGGGTCTCTACATACACTGTGTCCCGGACAGCAAGTGATGGATGACGTAAGGCCCCCATGCAAGGTGATTACCTATTATATGTTGCTACTTGTATGACATGCGAATGTGTAACGGTCGTAGGTGCTTAGCTTAACCGCTGTGATGTGCACTAGGAGCATCACCGCAGAGTCGTCTTTGAAGCGTTGGTGGCTTCCTACTAGATTCTCGGTCAGTACCTGTAAATCTAATTTCCTTCTGTGATCTGAAGTAGATTGTTTTAGTTGTCTGGGTCCTGGAATACCAAATCTAATTGCACTGAGTCCCGGCCACCATTGTCCACAAACCCTGGAGTACATTAAGAAGAAGTTCATGGGGTTGGCGGACAATTTATTCAAGGTAGTTTCTTAACCGTATTCATGGAATCCAGAGTCGGATAAACAGTAATGGTTAATCATTCATGAACCCGTGTTGTTTTTTTCCGGGCTACTCCAATAGATGTACGTGCCGATGCACAAGGATAATCACTGGTACCTCAGGATCATCGATCTCGTGAGTTCCGAACTTGTGTACTTAGACTCTCTGAAGGTTGGTATGGAGACAAAGGCCCGCAAGGATCAAATGCGATATGTGGTAATGCATGGTTTCTTATTCTTTCATTGTGATAATCTGCCTTGCTAAACGAATGTAACATAAAAACTTGTACCGGGTGCGTAGGCATTTTTCCTGGAGAATATGCTTGCTGGTCGTAGTTTCTACGACTATAAGGTCAACTGCATCTTTCCAAAGCCTTCTACCTTTGATGTCGTGCAACCTGAAATAGGCCAAAAGGATGAAAGATCGTGCATGACGGCATCAAATTTAATTTTATCATGGCTGTCATTTACCTAAGATATTTAACATCACATTGTGTCTAAACGATTGCAGGAACGATTGCAGAGTCTGGGTGGCGCAGTGGATGATCTAGTCCCATCTGTGGTGAAATTACAACATACAGGTAACATAAAAAATGCACTTAATTTGACTTGTGCCCACGACACGATAGTTCCAATTTGCAATAATTCGTCCTTGATCTGCCTCCACTGAAACCAGGTCATCAACGCAACGACTCGAATGCGACTAGCTCTGGACCTTGTAATGGGGAGGCATAACGCACTACGAACGGATATAGGACGCATGGCCGTTGATAACTGGGATGCGAGGTGCCGTCGATCAGTAAGAAAAGCAAGGAAGCACGTACGGGATTCGTCCAGTAAAGCCGCACCGACTGAGTAGGCCGTGTCAACGGAACAGAAACCAGTGACACACTCTTCGAATGGCTTTTAACGCTTTCCATTCGTCGCATTTTGTTCATCCTGGAGAGGTCAACCATTGACTGCCATCTGCTGCACCTGTGGTTTGCTGATAAGAGCATACTGTGTTTTGTTGAACTGACAAGTTAAGTACTGGGTGCCTCTTTTGAATTAAGTAGATCATGCTCAGTAACCATCCCCGCCACTGATCATGTAGATCGTTAAGTTGTAGTATTTTAGTTCGGGGACTTCCATTTGATATTTTTGGAAGTATTGGCTACATGTGCGTGCTTGTTGTTACGCACAGGAAAATAGTGACTCTGTTATGGCGTGGAATTTGATTTTGTAAGGCCCGTCATGTGTTTGTGTAAATAATATTATGAATGAACAAGTTTTACTATTTGTGTCTACAGTTTGGGCTCGTAAGCCATTTTCACCATGTTTTATTGTGTGTCTGCTAAGTACTTTAACGCAAAAAAACATTAGATTATTGAGTTTCGGTAAATGCTTTAGCAGTTCACATAATGGACTAACGCCCAAATATACTTATATGTAAGCTGAATAGCAACAGCAACATGTAGGAGTTTGATTTCAGATAACATCTTCGAACGAAAAGCCACAATTGGGGTATAGCCCAAAGGAAAAAAAACGAAACAAAATGACCAAGATAGCATTGGGAATTATAGCTGCATAGTATCTCCCTGTACCGTCAGACTTTCCTACCACTAAAGGCAAACAAAATGGTCTTGCACCTCAATCTTCAAGCATTTTGTTGAACATTTTCGTACACTCCTTTAGTTCCTTGTTCTCCTATTCCAACGCCCGTACATGCTTCGAATGAGAGTCGACAGCTATGTTCTTCTCTTCCTCTATATGCAGCATCCTCCTGTAGTTGAAATCCAAAATCTCATACCCGGTGATAGCTAGAATCTTGTCCAACATCAGGGAGGATGCTTGTTGCCTGGCATCACGGTCTTCGTTACAGACAGGACCCTCGGCATGGACATTCATAAATCTAGCACAGTTCGGCATGAACACAGAATACCGGAAGCGGACATCTCCAAGCGCGTTGTTGGCCTTTCTCAGAATGAAGGCCGGGGACCTTACGCGCAGATTTGCACACACCCTCAGGAGCATCAGCTCCATGTCCTCTTCGTAGATGTAGGTGGCGTCACCGGTTGGGAGTCCATCCGCGATAGTTACCCTTGCAAGAGAAGAGGTAAAAATGTGTGCAGGATGGACATGTAATAAGGGTGTGTCGTGTACCCAGGGTTAATGTAATAAGGTGTTGGCTATAGTTATCGAGTTACGTACCACTTATTTTCGTCAAGTGATCCCTATGACCTCCTGTCTGGAAACCGCTTGAACCTGCATCCATGGCACAATGTAACGAAGTCTTGTTTCTTTTCTTGGGATATCAATAGTAGTGAGATGCATATGTAGTTATAGAAATAACAAAGTCACAAGGATAAAGTGCATATTTCCAGTCAGCCGCGTGCCCTTCTGCAAACCCAACGCATACCTAACTTTACCTACTCTGCATACATCTTTTCGATGACTCTCCTAGCAGAATTTTGGCTATAATCTCACTATTGATACGACGCTTGTCGTCTGATTTTGTAAAGATCGATGCACCCATGACATCACTGGGGCTGACTATAACTCCATCCAAATAACAGTACTCCTGGGCTGTGAGAAAAAATTGCATTTCCAATGGAAGCATTATTCCTTTTATTGGGAGACGAAAAAGTGGCCCAATTCAGGTTACTTGCTAGCAGGTCCATGCCTTATCCAAAAGATCACGTTACCGACTCTTATCTAAAAGCTTTGAGTGGTTTCTAAGGGTTACTGTTGAAAATATATTTCTTTTAGTTGTCGCATCGTAGCTGTTGAAAAATGAATAATTTAATACATGTGTTACCTGTTTAAGAGGTTCACCGTAATCGTGTGGGGTATAATGGTGTTGTATCATTTTTTTTTTCAAAAAGAATTCGCAGTTATGTAGATTAAAGAATAAATTGTTGGTCTTTTGTAAATAAATTTTTATCCGTGTTGAATTAGATATGCCATATAATATTTTAAGCTTTCTTATTAAAAGTGATGTAAAAATTGTGTAATATCAGCAGGTTCACTAAATTTACCGTGTGTAAACAGTGCGGTTAATGTGAGTTAAACTTAAATTTCTGGTTGCGAACCGGTACAAGAAGGTCATGGCGCGATTCTTGATGGAGTATGGGCTTCGAGTTAATAAAACGGTTGACACCGGGGCAGCAAGTGCCCAAACGTTGGGGATGGATGGCAATGGGATGAGCTCGTTAGCCAAACGATCAGGATAAAATAGCTGGAGGTGCTACGATGGTAGGTTGTGGACGGCCATGGAAACTAGGCATAACTTGCTGCCTCTTCATTGGGCCGGGATGATCAGGTGGGAACTAGGTCAGGCTTCCTGTGGTTTTCGGTTCGGGTCATCATCGTTGGGCTAAGCTTAGCCAAACACCCAAAAGACAATTTAAAGTGAGAGCAGAAAGTTGTAAGCACCTGAGTAAAGGATACATAACCTAACCCTAATTCAGGACAAGCCGATTCAAAAATCTCGAACCCTTCATCCTTACCAAACCCTCCGGTATCCATGGTAAGCCGTCACACCTATGTTCTCGGTTTCATGTGTCTCACAAAGTGAAATATAAAGTTGATACTCTTTTTGCCTTGGTGTGATATAATAGATGGTCCAAACTTAGCTGAATTCGATGATGGGAATCGTCTTTGGCAACTTCATTGTGGCGGAGCTGCTATCGGGAAATCCGGATCGAGTATTCAAATTTCAAGGTTGGTACCTCCCTTTTCGATCATTCTTGTTGTTGAACTTTTTACACTCTTAACCCACTCTCCTTTCTTCCACATAGAAAATTTTTTTACGTCTTCTGACAAAGGTACATTGATACATCTAGAAAGGGCAATATTCTCAAGAAGACACTGATGCCAGGGTATTTTGGCCTGTTTTACTGACCTTTTCTTTACTGTTTTTAGGGTAGTTTCATGCATTTCCTTAGGAAATAAGCTAGTTTTGGGTAGATATTCACTTACATCTTGATTTAAGCATACATTGTGCACTTTACATGATTTCATGAGGATTTTGCATGAATTTAAGGACAAATTGGATGTTGCATTTTCCATGACTTGGACTAGAACTTTGATGCACTTTATTGCTTGATTTCAGGAAAAAGGAAGCAAAGAAGAACCACATTAGTAATTTCTGATCTTACCCATTCTCTTTAATTTCTGTTATTTACTCTTATGAGCAATTCCCCCATTCCCATTTACAATTCTGCAATTTACTTCAGTAATTTACTTTCAGTTCTTTAATTCTAGCATTTACTTTTTCTGTCATTTACATTCCCGCCATTTTATTTTCTGCAATTCTAAACTCATATCCTGGATTCGCTCAACTAGAACATTCCTCTAATTAAAGTTGCTTGATCAATCAATCCTTGTGGGATTCGACCTCACTCTATTGTGAGTTTTTACTTGACGATAAATTCGGTACACTTGCCGAAGAAAATTTGTTAAGAGACAAGTTTTCCGTGCATCAGACACATTATTAAGGGAGGAAAAGATATCAGCAGCTGGAGGGAGCGGGAAGAAGATTATTCCTGGTGAGAAAAAACGTCTTTTCTCTGATCTATTCTTTATTCTGCTATTCTCTCTTCTCCCCGGTCAGTGATTCAGTGTTGGTCGTATTCTGTAATCCTTATGCAGGTGATTGCATGCCTAGTTCTGTTCGTTTCTTCATTCCTTATTCTTTGCATGCATACCTTCTCGAATTTGTGAAAGAAACCCCAAACTATACCCGCTGCACCACTACTAATTCGTTCGTTTCTATTATTAGTTGCCCCCCTTTTGACCCTCTTATTTGTTGTTTGGTTGTTATTTTATTGTATGATATAATTGTTGTCACTAATTTGTTATTATTTTTCAATTTCAATTAGAGAACATACTCATAACCGCTACTTGCTCTTACTGATAAATACAATGAAGACCAATTTGTTATTTGTTATTTCGTTTTCTGGTTCTTGTGCAATTTTTACTAAAAGATTTCTCTTGTTCCTGTTTCCAGTCTGAGCCTTCACCTTCTGTTATTTTATTAAATTCTTGTTTTCTTTTATTTTTCTATTATACCTAGATTTGAAAAGGTCATCATTAAAGTGACATCTGAGAAAGCCATGAACTAAGTATCTGCGTAAGACTTTATATTACATTGTTAAATTAAATCAAAGTTAACGCAAAAATAATTATTAGGATAAATCAAATTTCAATTGCAAACAAAAATATATGTTTTAAAAAACTTCAAGGATAAAAATATATAATACCTCAAATAATAAAAGAAGCAATATCGTGTTAACCCAAATCAATCAGATAATAGTGATTATTTTTTAAGAATAAAATAAAAAAAAATATGTTAGTATAATTATTAAAAATTACTGGAACAATTATAAAGGGAGAAGATGTTGAGTTTTCAATTAATTGATTTTTTTTACAAGCAAGAGAACAAAAATATCATGACTGAAATTAGCATGACTCTCTAACAGTTCCCGTTAGTATTTATGAATTTGAGCTTGTTTTAGGAATACAAAAACTTTTGTTGAAAATAAGTGAATACAAAATAATGGGTTGGGGTAAATTTATAAATATTTTTTGCAATTCCATTGAATGGAGCTCTAAACGAGAGTTCCATCAAATGCTTTGCCTTGTTACTATCTGTTTGAAGATTAAGTTTGTGACCCCATTTTCTTATCAACTTTCCGTTCTTGCGTTGCAGGTCTAATAGATGCATTTATCACTTGCCTTAATGCCTCTGAATCCCTTGATGCAACAAGAAAGGGAAGTTTTGCCAGATTTATAAATCACTCCTGGTATATCAATCAAACAGTATAGTAAAGTTAAATGAAACTACGTTGACTTGCAAATCATACTAGCCATTAGTTACCTTCGTTGTTTCCCATTCCCCAGGGTTCGACATCAAGTTACTTCTTTTAAGTTTGCATTCAACTAAACTGTGAGACGGGATAATGGAATGTTTTGGGCGAAATAACTGTTGGAGTAGCTGCGAAACATGATACTCCTTTTGGTGCTGAAATGGCAGATGACTATAATTTCGAATGGTTTGGAGGCGCCAAGGTTCACTGCCTTTGCGATGCAGGTAGATGTTGTGGATTTCTTGGAGCAAAGTCTCATTGTATCCAAGTAAGCTTTTTCTGTTGGCCACCTTTTAAAATAGTTGATGAACTGAAAATTGTATTTGTTCCCGAGGTTCTAAAACAACGCTGTAGCCATGATTCATGTAATCACCATATTAAGTCATTAAATAACTTCTTTGGTGTACAACTGGACATTGCTCGTCGTATTTATGCCGTTAAAAACTCTGCTTGAGGCATAAAATTGTTTTGATCAAGGATGCGAGAACCGAACAAGTCAATGAACCGGTAAAGTGACTGGTTCACTCCGTCAATGGTTCGACCAAGGTTCAATGAACTAGTAGGACTCTTGCATTCTGCCTAAAATTCATAAAAGATTAGGAAATAAAACAACATTTTATGAGGAAATAAATACCCGAAAAAAATAGTTAGTCTCCACAAACCGGAGTCCCAAACGGCAGAACCTGAGCGATCTTAGTAACAAACCACATTCACAACAAAATAACAGAGGAGGTAAATATTTGTGTGTGCTTATCTATTTTTTTTAATAAATAAATCCTTTTTTGTAGTTCCAATCAATTAATCAGCGAGAGAAAGCTCAGGCAGAGAGACAAAACTGCTTAATAAGACATGGAGGATCATCTCCAGATTTGTTGCTGTAGCACCTGATTACCTCCTCCTCCGTATCATCGCGAAATCCGTGCTCGTGTTCCTTATAAGGTAAAAGTTTTTAATAGAATGACAACATAGTGCAAGATGCTATATAGATCCTTGATTCTATTTTCCTAAAAGAGTATATGATACAAATGTGGAGTGATCTTTATTTTCTTGTTCTCTGGAACTTTTGGATGATTGATTTCACTCTCTGCATTCATGTGTCAAAAACTGTAACAGGTACCGACATGAGTATAATAATTTTCAGTTTCAATTCACTTCCTGTTACGTTTGTCAGTAATATTTTTTCCAGCCTTAGTTGAATACCCATGTAATATCTACTATGGTCCATGGAAAAATTTATTCTAGCCAGTTCGTTTGAGGTTGCTTTACGACTATGATTTGAATACCCACATTTCATCTGTGTAATTCATTTTCTATTTTTAGTTAGACCATGTCTGTTTATTGATTTTATTTAGGGACTTTGATGTCTGAGCACTGAGCAAGAATAGTTAAATAATACTGATGGAGACAGATGCCATTTTGGCCAGGATTGAGGTTTCACAAGCACGTTTGGAGTTGTGAAACAAAACCAATGTCATCCGTCATGGATTCCCCATTTCACATGATGGAGAATTTGGGACAAACAACAATTTTTGACTTGGAAGGCTCCCTAAAATTCCAGTAAGAGGCGAGCATGTCCTGTTTATTGTTTTAACTTGTCGTTGACCCAAATGTGCATGGTCTTTGTGTCTTTGCCTAGGTTGCAAAGTCTTGAGTGTGAACCTTACATTCAAGGCTGGTTGAATATGTAAGATGTAATGATAGTGGACTGTGCCACTGCTCTGTATAGGACTTTGTTCTTCTCAGGAAGTAGGAGATTCCCGGGAGGCAAAGTGCACCTAGCAAAGTTCCTTAGGAGCCTCCAAATGATAGCGGATGAGGTAAAAGTCGATGTAGCCTGGAAAGTAGCAAACCCTGTTTTTAATTTGATGAATTGAATTGTCCATGTCGCTTATATTGCTGAATATATGACAACATGTACGACTTTTCTTGGCAAAACAGAACAAACTTGTCTGTGATTCAGACACGGCTAATAATTTTGTTTATGTACTTCTGCTGCAGTTGTCTGGCTATCGTCACAACAAACTAGATAGCTTCACAGGTAGACGGTGATGCAGTCTTCGCTGGGCCTGAACTCACCCCTATTGGAGACTCATGTTATGGCTAATGCCACCAATTCAAGATTCATAGACGAGAACAATGGGTGTTTTCACTTGTAATTTTGGGTGCTTATGCAGCAAGTTTGGTCTTTAATTCAATGAAGAATAGCTCTTATGAAAGGAAGGAGAAACGAGCATCTGCGTAAATTGACATGTTCACCATGTTTAGCTGAAGGTGAAGCCAGGTTTCAGAGATGTGGTGAAGGAGTCCCCGATGTTAAAGACTGACAAGTGTTACCGTTTATTTTTATCGTTTCCCTATTTGGGGAGAGGGGGTGTTCATATACGTGGATATTTCGATGTCAAAGTAGGTGTCTCTTTTTGTCAAATATTTATAAAATTTGTTGATGTGTTGTGATGGTTATGAATACAGAAAGTTTGTTTGAAATGCATTGTAGGAATCGTAATCATCAATGTTAGTTAGAGTTGCCACTTTTCTGGATATAAAAGTTGTCAATTAAGCCCATTTCTGTCGCCTATTATGCATGCTGATGAACCAAATGCTGCCTTTAAATTCTGCAGTTTAAAGCAACTCTGATTCAAATATAAAATGAAAGCAACAAAAATTTGGAGGCATTTCATAGTTGGAACCAACTTAGAGTTTCCAATTTTCTAAATATCAATGATGACATTTACACTTGAAAAGAAAATAGGCCAAGAAACAAGAGGTAATGGGAAAATAAACACATCCAAAAAGAACGCATGATTTACCAGACCCATTGCTTTGGCCAACCTTAGCAATTTTGTAGTACCTTCGATGTTTGCTTTGTTATACATCAAATCTATTTTATCATTAACATATGCTCCATCATTAACCTTTTGAAGCAGAATCCCCAAGCACTTGTGGTCAAGATCAATGTCTTGTTTCCCCCCTTAGGTGCTAGATAATGCCAACTAAGATGTTGCATAGCGCAGATATAGAGGGAACCCGATTGGAAAATCCACAGTGCCAACAAATGCTCACTAAAATAATAGTGGCATCAGATTAAGTAGGAGAATCAAACGCTTCAAATGCAAATTTCACTCATTGTTGGCAATTAACATGAAACCAAATATTATCATGATGACTAATAGACACACAGCACACAACCCTATACAAAAAGAGGGAAGTTGAATACAAAAAGAGAGAAAAATTAAACAGTAGGGACGGAATGCTCAGTTTAGCTTGGCATTCAACAACAGTGTCTCAATAGTTGGATTCTAGTAGACTTCTATTCAGTTGTAAAAAAATTCATAAAGCAACATCTTTTAGTGTTCCCAAACCAGTACACGACAATTAAACTCACACAAATGCATCACAGCCAATAAGTAACATTTAACGACACCTATGTTATGTTGAGGTCCAATTCAATCGAGTACTACAGTTAATATTCAGCAAGTACATGCACACAAAAAAAATGCATACACAGCCTGTTGCAACCAGTGTCTTAACTACCGAAAAATTAATTCCGCCTGCAAACTATACGGTACACATAAAGGGCAACTCACTTCAATTTCCCTAGTCATAAGGCCTTTACATGAGATGCCACCATGTCCATCAGTTGTGGCATATATCACAGAAGGATGTGAATGAGAAATGAACTACACAGTTTTACACAATCACCATTTGCAGATTGAGAAAATAAGACACATAAAGCATACCTTGCTTGTCTTGGCATCCTCCACATCAAGACCGCCGACAGTGCCCTCCCTCAAGCCTGAACAGTATGAATCGAGTTCGGCCTCCTCCACTCTGGACTCATCGATTGTCTCGAAGTTGAGATCGTGCATGGGATGAGGATGACAAGAATGACTTGGCTGTCTGTCACGGCCCAAAATGAGCCATGACTGGCGCTCAGGAAAAAGAGTTCCCTAGCAAGCCTAACAGATTCGAATATAAGATAAATAAAAATGTTACAAAAAATTTTTGATAAATTTACACTTTCTAGAATGAATAATTACATAATTGAACAAAAATAAAATAAATAAATATAGATGGATCCTGCCTGTGACATATGGAGCAGATGACGTCTAAGAACTCAACAAGGAATAGAACCCATTGCAGATCATTACTCTTGAATAAGCTCACATAATCAAATACTTATTCCTGAAAAATATTTTTTAAAAAAAGGGTGAGTTTTGCAACTCAGTGACTAGACAGTACATCTATAATTCACATGAGATCATCTAAACATTATTATGAAAATAATTTTAGTTAGAAAACAATAATTTATATGAATAAGTGAATCAATAAGGGAGTTCTCATACAGAAATCAAATCAAATAGTCCACACTTGGGCGGCTCCACCTCTAAGGGTAGCCCTTTCCTCTAGTGTGTCCGTACGGAATAACAGATCCAACGTGTGGCCTACACGTTAGGCTAGCAACGCCCCTGCTAGCTGAGGTCTGAGCCAGATGCATCTAGGTTAACGTCATAACCGCCGTTAACTACGGTTTTCTAATACGAGCCTCCCAAACTAATTCAAAACATATAATTTCAAATACAACCAATCTTTGATCTTTCAAATATATACCGTATCAAATCAAAGCAAATAATACTTTCTCATCAAAATCCTTTTTAATCATATGAATTGTCCAATATACTTTACAAATTCAGAGTATATAAGTGCGTAAAAGAAATACTTCAATGTTCCAGAAACACATATTCAAATAAAATCGAATATTCTAAAATAATACAAAACTTCATCAAACATGTATACAGTCTCATGTGCAGATTGAAAATCTGAATTTCACAAAAATAAATATTTAGTTCTAATAAATCCATTATCAAAATCAAATTCAAATCTTTGTTGGTAATTTGTAAGTATAGTCATAAATTCAAGCATCACATATCAAAATAATTATAGATGTAAAGCCAAATAATTATAAATGTAAAGCCTACTCACAACGTGGTCCTAAGGGACCGAAGAGACCAAAACCGAAGTGCAAAATTAACGGGTGAGGAGGATCGATGTAGAATGAAATGAGTAGTCACAGGATTTGGACCGGGCAGCGGAAAGTTGCGGCTGCAACAACAGCAGCATCCATTTCTTATTGCAACGTCAATGATCATAGCAACCAGAGAAACTATTGGATTCAAATAGAATGGAAGACAACAAGAAAGAGTGCTGGAAAATCCAAGGTAAAGCAGAGGTTCAATAAAATCATAATGGCAGGATACGAAAGTGAAACAGATTCAAGGGAAAATAGCGAACCAGAACGGCAACAATGGTAGCGGACAGTTCGACAACAGCAAGGAGGTACGGCAGCAAGGTGGCAGCGCTGCTTCTTCTCCCTCACGAACTCGCCTCCTTCTCCCTCCTCTGTTCGCGGCTCACGGCGGCGGCAACAGCTTTATCAACGGCGACGCAGCAGTGGTGAGGGAACGGCGGTCTCTGACGGCATGCTAGGCAACAACCAGGCGTGACAGAGCTGGTGGCGTCCTCTCCTCCATCGCGTTTCCCGCGGCGGCAGCTCTCTGCCTCAACATCTCACTCTCTCCCCTCTTCGTCAGCGCCGGTGGCGACACGTGGGACGCACCTGTGTTGTCGAGAATATATGGTATAGCCAAAAGCACGATCAGATTGAGATATGCATAAGATGTAGGACATGAAATAAAATAATCAAATTTCATTTCAACAAGAATTGAAACAAGGAACTCCCGATACGAAATATAGAAGAAGGAACAATACGTCAAATCACGTGGCACGATTATAGCGCATACTTCAACACAAACTATTCCAAGAAGAACACCTAATGTTCCCAAACATAACAATTACCATTACTTGGATAAAGAAATGAAGGAGTTTAGAAGAACTATTCCTTGCAGGTTATAAATTCTACCCATTTGTATGCACCATACTCAATAATCAGACCACAAGATGTGACAACGCTAAATAGAATATAGATTTTTTTTCCCAACAAAACTAGAAAACAAGCAAAACAAAATAAAGTTCAGCATAACAATATCATCATAGCATAAAAGATTTTAGGGCATAAGTAAATGTTGAAATCATCGAAAAAGCTTCATAATATTCTTCATTAACATCATCAAGACTCTAAAAATGCCAAAATGATGAGAATTGCAAATAATTGAAAGAGCAGATTAGAAAAAAGGACATATATGTTACACTCAAAATTAGAAACTAGTATATAAAAATGGTATCACCTAAAAATTTCTACTTTTAAACATCAACAACAATGACTAAACAAAATATTCAAACACAATCAATCAAAATATAGTAATAAAGAAAATATTTAGAACGAGCAAAGGTAACATAAAAAAAATCTAAAATAAATGAACCAACTAAAAATAGAAAACACATGAAAAGAAAAGAAAATATTGACAATTTTATGCCTCCACACTCAAGTTATGATCAATCCATACTCATAAATTTTCAGGTCAACAAGTTATAATGAAATAACTCAAGATTAAACCCATTGACTCAAAATGAACCCATCGGTTTCTTTAGAGCTTAGACATCCACAATCTTCATACATTGCAAATAAGCACCAAAGTTGTCCTAAAATTAAAAAATCAATTTTTTTTACAATGCCTACTTTATAATACTCCATGAATATAATAAGGAGAAAAACTCAGAAAGAATTTGTTCAACTTTAAGGAATTAGATATCCAATCTTTTCCATCCGAAATCGCCAGAAATTCTTTCCAATATCTATAAGACCTACAATCTCAATCTCACAAAACCCAGAAAACCAATCTCTCCAAATCTCTGAGAATAATGACAATAGTTGAGAACAGAGGAATTTTCAAAAAAAAAAAAAAGCAAGGGTTAAGAAAATTTTCGAGTTTCAAATCTTAGCCAAAAAACAAAGTTCATCACCAAAAGAATAAAAGACAAATATCACCAAAAGAATAAAAGACAAATATCACCAAAACAAATAAAATTAGAAGAGTTGATTCTAACACACCCTTATCCATACATAAACAAATTTTTTTGTCATGATAATACGCATAAAATATGTTGTTTGAGCTACCCTTTAGTAAGGCATTCACGTCTAAATGTAATCCACTGTTGCAACAATGAAATCAAAACATAGCACATAATTATTAAAAGACACAGACACAAACACATCAGATGTGGTATGCACTTCTAAAATCAGACCAATAAAATTATTTCGACTTTCAATTTCAAAATCATGAACATGATCATAAAAATTCACTTGAAAGTACGAAGTTATTTCGACATGATCACGAAAAAAAATTTCTTAATCTAACTAATGATAAACTTGAAAAGTATAAAGGTAGTATAATAGAAAGCCTTTTGATATTTACTTCCATCTAAATAATATGGAAAGGATCCCATTAAATAGATGGAAAATTGTGTGAACCAATAAAACAATATATATAAGCATCCAAAAATTAAATAATTTCTCTCCTTGTTCCTCAATTTAAGTCTCTGCCAAGTTAGCTCTCACCTCTTTTTTTTTTTCATGCATATTAACAAATAACAGTTCATACTTATATATAATCCAAAGGTAGGAATGTGTATGAATTTAGGAACAATGTCTTTTTTTTTTGCACCTACACCCAAAGAGAACTTAAAACATGCTATTTTGGAACTGACCATATTTCTATCAATCTATTTTTTCTTGTTTGTGTACGAAACTATTTTTCTTGAACACATTTCAGATATATAACTCCATAAACATCAAACTAGCAAGGAGAAAACAAAACAATGTTCAATCAGGACCATACATAGTAGAAGCATACAATTAGAAGCAATCATCTAAAATCCAAATATCCCCTTATTCAATCTAGCCACACAAATTGTTCCTGAAAACCAGTAGCTGCTGAATATACTCCTTAATTTGTTGTCATCATTTCAAAAGCCTTAACCTCTCCATTCAAGTATCATATATTTCATAAAAATCTCTTGAAATAACTATCTTCTTTCACAAACATCACATTTTGCAAAAATCATCAGAATTCAGCAACAATAGAAAAATCATAGAACATAATCACAATAATTCCGTGACAGAAAAACCATGTCCAACAACACAATACTATAATAAAACTAGATCATCAAATTAGAAAAGTTCAAACAAACTTCTAAATCGTAAAGATCTTCGATCCATCTAACAAGTCACCCAAATAATTCTCTATCCCTAAACAGATAAAATCACCAGTTCGCCAAACAACAATAACACTCCATTATATGTTCATCACAAAGTTCTTCTCCTTGAAAAATTGAATAACAATTTTTTTAAAATTCTTAATTTGAAACAAAAGGATCACAAGCAACTCAAAATTTAGTCATAACTTCAAAGATTATCAACATAAAAGAAAAATTCAAATATCGCTTATCAAGTCCAAAACAAAGCATCTCGTTTAGTAACTCAATGAATTCATGCAATCCAAAATTTCAAATACAGCTCTATAAAGGAATTAGATAGTAATTCACAGCAAACACCGATCGGATCTTCTAAGTAATTCATGAAATATTGACATCAGGAATCATAGAGAACAACACAAAGACGAAAAAGATTAAAGCATGCATTCACAAAATCGGGAAATGTTAGAACTAGCTACAAGGCAGGAATCGCGAACCGGAACCGAAACTGAAACTATTGCAAAAGCACGTTCGAGAAAATCTAGCAAAGGATAGGGCAAGATTGGGTACAAAAGGACAAGAGTAGTAAGAAGTGGCAGAGGACAGATGATCACAGTAATCAGAAGACAACAATGACATAGAAGATAAAGAGGACATTCCTATAAGCCTTTGATAGTGCCACAATTTGTACAAATAGGCGCACTTCTATTTATACAATTGTGATCCTACCATAGGACACTTGCTCCATATTACACAGATTAAACCTAAGCTGGACTCCCTTAGGGGGGTGGATTGTAAGGCCCACATCGGTTGGGGAGGGGAACGAAGCATGCCTTATAAGGGTGTGGATACCTCTCCCTAGCATGACGCGTTTTGACGAGTGAGTGTGGGGGGCTTCGGCTATCATCCCTATCGTCAAAGGCAAAACCGTGAGGCCTTGTGTGCCAAAGCGGACAATATCGTGCTAGCGGGTGGTCTGGGCTGTTACACTGTCCAACCTCTTCATTTGACCCAGTTACCTCATACTCGGTCACCTACATGCAATAGCACCAACATAATTTATAACCACCCAAGGACCTCTAGAAATATATTAACTAGCGTAAGACAACCACATATACAATAACCATAGTGTAAACATAAACCGTAACTAACATATATCCAATAATACTAGTTTAACCTTTGTGGTGTTCCTGCCGGTACATGCGGCACCAACGTGAGCATCGCCAGCATCCATCCGCATGGTACGAGCCCTTTTTACCTTATTTTTCGTGCTGCATACAGGACATGTTCGTTTGGTATGACCCGGCAACTTACATGCCGTACACTTCCTCCTGTTCTGGTTTTGTTTGCGCACCCTAGGTGCACCCTTGGTTCGCACAACATCAGGATCACAGAGTTTGGCGGCCGTGACGTCACCCTTGTCATCACCCTTTTTGGAGAACATCTCCTCCAGTTTAGCACGTAGCTCCTGTAGCCCCTTCATCGCCTCCGTGAATAGACCGAATTGTTGTGCCCCAAGAAAAAACAACCAATGAGACGCGGAATGCAATGCCCCATGACGAAGCAAAAACTCCTGGTCACCATCATTATATTTTTTTTCCACATACTCGCCAACATGTTTTGCATCTTTCATCCATCGCTTCAACACCAAACGCTTCGGGACCTCCATCACATGCTCGTGCTTCATGACGAAGAACATATGCTTACATGGGTACCCGTGTGTGTCCCATAAGTAACAGTCACACTACAACCTTCCCATATTCTTGTCACATAAGACCACAATAGGCCGGCCGGGATGCCCAAATTCATTACTGTGTACACTTTAGTGGTAAGCGATCGTCGAACCCCTACAAAGTTAACAGAAGCAACAGCTTCGAGTTCCTTCTTCACATCATTGAAAACTGTTCGAGTATACACTCTAGCGGCAAACCGTTCCAAGGAGTCCAACGAGGTCGTCAACATGAGGTCACCATAGATCGACCTGAACTGAGATAGTAACTCGTTATTCCTAAACTCCCGAAGAAGAAGCTCAAGGTTTTGGACAAGTTCTAGCATTGTGTGCTTTGATTGAAGAAACTTCTTCACCATGCTGTAATGCCCTCACACCGCGATGTTGTCCGGAACCCGGCACAAAACTTATCCTACAAGTATGCGTTTGCCCACATATCCCTCTTCCCGTACACCTGGTTCCCCCACAAGGTGTCATTCAATCCATACTCTGCCGATGCTTCGGCCCACTCGGTCTCAAACTCATCAACCCCCATGTCTGCATACAGCCACCTGTTGAATAGCTGCCGTAAAGCCACGTCCTTGACGTTAGATATAATATTCTTCTCAATGTGCTATGCACAAACCCAATGGGTTGCATCCGGAAAAAACTTTTCGAACAGCCTCCCGGATTGAATCATCTCCGTCAGTCACAACAACCGATGGCACTTTGTTGCACATGACCTCCAAAAAATTCTCCATCAGCCATGTATATGATGCGATGCTCTCATCTAACACCAACCCAAACCCAAATATACAAGTTTGCTTGTGGTTATTACAACCAGAAAAAATAACCAGCGGCCTGTTATACTTGTTCTTCTTATATGTTGAGTCGAATGCAAGAACATCGCCGAAGTACTGGTAGTCAAGCCTGCTACCACCATCTGCCCAGAGTAAATTCGCTAGCATGTCATCCACGGTAACATTATACCACGCCATAGACATCGGGTCAGCATCAACTTTTTCCTCCAGGTACACTATAGCCGAGTTCACATCCCCGTCGGCGATTCTAGCACGCCTACTCCTGTCGACATAGTTATAGGCATCCTTGTTCAGGAAACCAACTAGAGAATACCCACCGGCCATGCCGGCCAGGTACTGCATCGTCTTCGAGGTCGAGATTCCACACCCTTGCATCCCATCTATTTGAGCTTTTGCCACTTCTGTCATGGACCGAAAATTTGGAATTAGGTGGACCATGCCAGGATGTGTGAGCGCATGGTTGTGCCTCGTGATAACCTTCTTCACCCTCCAGATGTTATTGCTCCTGTCAAGGTATATGCACATCCTCGCCTCACAGTTTGTCCTTGTCTCCGGCTTGTGAGGCCTCCTCCTATCCACCCGATTGTAATGTTTTCTATGTCTAAGCCATTCTCTATTGCAAAAAAATCTTCACCTAATTAGGTTCTCACCTCCATCCTCAAACATATCCCCTTACGAATTCCAAAACCCTGAAACCTCCCCAACTTCTGATAGAAATCATATGCATCTTCTTCCGTTCGAAGTACCTTTCTTAATATGTCGTCGTCGGTGAGAGAAGCAACATCGCCGTAATCAACACCATCGTCACTCCGTGTGTACAACACATCTTCCAAGTTGACTGTTGCCATCTACGTATTCATTGAGATCTCACATTATACAAACAACTTTCATGACTTAAGTTTGCACATTTTCAATAAACAATTGTAACCAATGTTATTTTTTATTTTACTATCATATGTACAAATCACTTATATTACAAAAGAATTTGTAAAGAATTAAAAAAATAAAGAAATTCACTATTTATATTGAATTAGCTAGAGGCAGATGCATGTTTACCAAAAGAAATAGGATTGTTTATGATTCCACTGGTAATTGAATATGTGCCTCCAAAGGAGAAGTTAAATTCGGGGAACTGTGATGAGCTCAAATCTAGTAGCATATAATACAATCCATAATTGAAGAGTTTAGCAATGAAAATATCCAAATATGCATTGAAAATGTACAAAATTTCAATAAACATTACTAAACAGATGCAAGAAAGAACAACCATCATTCAACAACAAACACTACAAAACAGCAAAAAGTAATCACACTATTACCAAATTCAAAAAGAATGAAAACCAGATAAACCCAATCATAAACACTATTATCGAATTAAATAAGAAGTCAACCAAAAATCACCTTGCAAATCCAATTAAAAATAGCTTCTCACTTTGTACCCTAAACACCAATTAAATCACATGAACCAAAATTTAATTTGAGGGAAAACATGACAGTTCAATGCTTATGAGTTTAATGAGAAAAAAAACGGCAATAGCAGCAGAACAAATCAGTTATCATTTATCACAAATTTCAGATTCAAAACACAAATCAATAATCAAGTAATCAGAGATATTAAAAATCACAAATCACTACTTCCAGACTTCAGAGACATTCAAATTCAATAATCCAAGTACTTCAGACACATTCAAATTCTGCCTAAAGCCTTCAACAATATACAAATTTCCACCATTAGCTAAGTTTCTACCATTAACAACCATACAGAGTAAATTTTGTCTAACAAAGTAAGTTTCCACCATTAGCAACCATACACACAAATTTCCACAGAGTAACAAAGCATTCAAAACCATACATCCAAATTGGCAAATACAAGATAGAATCAAACTTCAAACCGAGACCGAAGACCAAAGAAGAAGAATTGAAGAACCAAACTTCAGAACCAACATGCAAAGCAAGACCGAAGCAGACTTGAAGAAAAATAGAACAAAAATTTAAGAAGAAAACCAAACCCTCCGTGAAGATAAAGATGAGAAGCCACTAACCTGGGTCCGTGCCGAGAAGCCAGCGTAGATGAAGAGTCGAAGAGGATCTGCCGAGTTACTGGGTTAGGCGGTGACGCTGGAGAAGCTGGGTTAGGCGGCGACGATGGAAGAAGAAGCGGCGGTGCTGAGGACCTGCGACTGGCGGCGGCGCTGACGACCTGGGTTAGGCGGCAACAATGGAAGGGCTAGGCGGCTACGGATTCTTTCATTCTGCGTTCTCCAGTGCATGAATGAATGAATGATTGGGGGAAGGGGGTTGGGTCACGAAGGGGGGGTTGGGAATGACTTGGATCTGTTTCTTTTTTTTTTAACAAATTAAAAACCGGCGTCGTTTTATCCGAACCGGCCAGTTACCGGTCCGGCCGAACCGCCCAGTTCGACGGTTTTCATCACCATGACTCTTACGCATCTTAAATTGTTCTTTGGTACTGGATCCGCATAATAACTTTCGCTTGGGCTACTCTCTCATTTAAACAAAGGCCAATACAAAACAATCATTCACTCAACAATAAGGCCCAACTTGCATAGCCCAACACTGCCGAAAAATTCTATTGGCCCACCAATTATGTTCTCCCAAAAAATTGTTTAACATCATCCTTCCATTACCAATGATACTTAGCAACTAATTCTTTGCACCCCTACATGACCTACATCTGAAAAGCCTCTCTTTTTCCATCTTGTATCAGGAGCACTGATTGTCCAAGTCTATCTAATACCACAGGTGTCGTCCAAGAGATGCATGCACATGGCATCCACACCTCTAGATATTTCCTTCAATCCATACTATAGCATTTGCCTTTCTTATTAACGTTGTTTATTTCTCTGTATTATTAGTGGTGATAAGTCTCAACTGCATTTTATTTTTTAGCTTTTCTTTAATTATGTTAATGTCTTATTAGACTATTATTTTATCATAAATAAAATCTTATTTTTACTAAGAAAAATTACAAGAAAAACAAAATATCATAGGAAAGCTTCACCTAATTTATT
>NC_029794.2:95061513-95082223 GCF_000816755.2 Arachis ipaensis
ATTAAATAAAAAAATTTAATTTTATCTTTATTAACTATTTTTTATGATATAAATTATAAAATATTTTAGAAGCAAATCATTTAGAAGTACTATATTTTTCTGAAAACAGCAATTAATAAAGATTTAATTAAAAATTTGATAAAATTATTTTACTAACAAAGTAATTAAACCAATAAAGAAAAGACAGTTGGGGGTTACATTATCCGTTTATGCAAAGACATTAAAGCACACCAAGCTTAAGGTCTTTGTAGTAAGTACTGATAATTCAAAGAGAAGCAGAGAGGAACAAGAAGTTGAAGGGCCCGAAACCCATCAGAGGGAGAAACACTGAATGAGTAAACGATGATGAAAGTTGGAGTCTTTTGTGGGCAATTGGGGTTTCTTGCCCCTTCAATTCCTACTCTTAACTCTACACATTCATATTTTTTGCGTATACATAAAAACCATGGTGCTTCTCCTCTAAAATTGGCCGCTTTCGCTCCAAATTATGCAACTCATCATCATCATCATCATCATCATCATCATCGTGACTGTACCTTCGTTGTTGCTTCTTCTGCTTCTTCATCTCCTTCCTTTGGCGGTTCAGGTGCTGAATATTCCGTTATTTTCTCGCCATCATCTTTTAATTTCCCTTCATCGAACTTCTATGTCCTATTTTGCATATTGCGTGTTTATTTTCTCCTTTCCTATTATTTGAGTAGAATTTTCAATGGTCAATTTTCAAATTCCTTCCCCTTCTTTACTTAAGCATTGGTTTGGTTCCCAGCATTAAGGGAAGACTTAGTTATCAGGATTATTTTGTTGTGGACAAATTATTATTTGTGATTGAGTTTGTGTTGAAGTGAATCACATGTCTTCAGAGCAGTTTTTGGATGTGGGAGTGAAGAAGAAAAAGGAGGGTATAGCTGGTCTAGATCAGGACGAACTAATGGACCCAAAGCTCTTAGCTGATAATGATAGTTGTTTTTGTCAGTTCCAAGGAGTTGAAATTCACCACAAGATACAGGATGCTGCTGAATCTCAATCTCAGAGTGCATTCCAGAATCATGGTGTTTCTCATCAAATCAAGAAGCCTGGTTTCCCCATGATTCTGTTGCACGGTTTCGGAGCCTCGGTTTTCTCTTGGAAACAAGTCATGAAGCCTTTGGCAGAGGTTACTGGTTCAAAAGTTCTTGCTTTTGATAGGCCAGCATTTGGATTGACATCAAGGGTGGATTTATCAAAACATCTTTCTTCAGGAAAAGGAGATGCAAAACCTCTAAATCCATACTCAATGGCATTCTCAGTGCTTGTTACGTTGTACTTTCTTGATATGTTGAACGCTGAGAAGGCAATTTTAGTAGGGTATGTGAATATTCTTTTATTTTGTCAAGTTGCTTTGTTTTCTGATATATCAGGTTGATTTCTTCCATTTCTTTAACATCGAATAATATTCATGCATTCTAGCCAAATAAAATTCACATATATTTATTGTCAGGCACTCTGCTGGTTCACTTGTGGCAGTTAATACATATTTTGAAGCCCCCGAACGTGTTGCTGCTCTGATCCTTGTTGCTCCGGCAATTTTTGCACCACTTACTAAGCCCAAGATTGTTAAAGAAAATCCATCAAGACAAGATAACCAAATGAAAGAAGAGAGCAATGCTGTCAGTCAAAATCCAATTCTTGAGTTTTACAACATGTTGTTCAACTTTGCCAAGTTCATTGCAAATGCAATAGCAAAGATGATGAGAGGAATGATAAATATGCTTAACTCTCTGTATAGGAAATTTGTATCAGCTATCCTGCGTTCTTCTGTAGCTATAATGCTGGTAATAAACTTGTTTATGGCTAATTCAATGCCATCTTTGTTACATTTGTGCCATGCGACCCTTGCCGTTGCAATCCTTTGAAACAGACTCTAACAGTAATTTATCATTGTCACTGGTCTAATTGCCTATCAAATGGCCTTTTCCTTTTCATTTCATGAATCTCAGGTAAGAATGGCAATTAATAAGTTTGGTACTTCTGCTGTTCGAAATGCATGGTATGATCCAAAGCAGGTCTCCGATGATGTCCTTAGTGGTTATACGAAGGTAATCTCACTGGGGATTTTCGTATTTCTTAATCTGCCATTGTTGTCTTTTCTTTTCCCCCTAACCTCAATAGTCGTGCTCATTTGGTTGCTGGCGATGAATGCAGCCATTGAGGATTAAGTATTGGGATAAGGCACTGGTTGAATTCACTGCAGCAATGCTTCTGGATGAGGAATCCAAGACAAAACCATCGCTTTCTCAAAGACTTAATGACATCTCATGTCCAGGTTAGGTCACTAGTCCTATTGTATTATTTCCACTTTCATTTGCCTAGTTTAGTCCTCAAAGGTAATATCTGGATCATGAAGTAGTTGACTTTGATAGAATATAGCTGTTATGTGCCAATCAATGTTGATAGAGATTTTCTGTAAACCAGGCAAATGAATTGGTACATATTTTATTTCTAGTTTGAATCATATGCCTACCCTGCTACATAGTTGACAAAACCATGAGTTGGATATTGAGAATATAACTGATGAATGAACTGTTTGGATGAGCAGTACTGATTGTCACCGGAGATACGGACCGGCTAGTTCCTTCATGGAATGCTGAGAGACTTTCGCGCGTTATACCAGGAGCATCGTTCGCCATAATTAAGCAGTGCGGTCATTTGCCCCACGAAGAAAAGGTGGAGGAGTTTATTTCAATTGTTGAAAATTTTCTAAAGCGATTAGTGACTGATTCAAATGAGCAGTATCTACAAACTATAACTTGAAAATTCAACTACTTGGCTTCCTACTTTACTTTCACACAAGATCCATATTGAGCAAACACCAAAGGCAATTAAACAGACGAATGAAGATTTATCGAAGGAGCAATGATGCATGCTCTTATTTAAGTTCTCAAGCATGGTCACCTCATTCTAGCGGCTAGTAAAGGCTTGGAAGTGGAAAATTTCCAAAAAGCAACAAGTAATGAGTTCATATTCCATTATACGTTCTGAATTTGGATCTTCTAAAGTGAAGAAGATGGTAAAGTGATAAAGTGAGGGGTTAATCACTGTTGATTTTGTAACTTCCCTGAAATGTGTGGCCCACTATCTTAATTTAAGAGTGATAAACTCTTTACTTTATCATTTTACTAACTTTCTCACTTTAGAGGATCTTGATCCATAGGTTCTAGCCTGCGATAGTACTTGAATAAATCTTCATTGTGTTTGTCTTTCTGAATGATCTTCGTTTATACCATATGACCGGTGAGCCAAATATAAGTGACTCCTCGGATTTGACAAGACTTACCATTAACAAATAACAAGCATTAGCCAAATTATCTATTTGATTTTGAAATGAATTCTAAACAGTGGCAGTTTAGCAACTTCTTTCTGAGAGAAAACATCCCCCGTTACTAAGAGAAACTTCAATAAATGAACTTTCATTATTATGAATGACAGTCAGCACTATTTTTAACAGAGTTGATCCCAATAATGTAAAATTTATTTACAATCCTGATGGAATGGCCATTTGGCCTGCTTGTTTAGCTATGTACAACCAAATAAAATTACATGAAATAACCCCTTAATGATTGTTCAGAAAGGAGGATTGATCTCTTTAATAAGATAATCATCCCCTAAGCCTGGAGAAACTTCAAATCCTGACATAAAATCATCACCAAATATTAGAGCACCGGCTGCTAACGTCCCAGCACCTAACTCCATTGCAAGTGTTGTTGGTCCACCGGGAGGTTTCCTTGGTGGTGGCATGTCAGTGTACCTTGGGGGCAGACAATCATTTCTTGTGAGAAAAGTGGGAATATAACCACCATTGGAGAGTTGGGGTGGTGGTGGAGGAGTTTGAGTTCCGAGCTGTTCATTGCTTGGTCCAGCTACAGCATCGTAGCTCGGTTCACCGTCATATGGGTCAGCATGGTTTATAGCAGGGAATGGCATTGAATGGAAATCAGGTACGGTTCTCTCTTCATGATTTTCTTCCTGATGGTATGAATATTGGGGGTGTTTTTGCGGATAGGCTTGGCCTAATCCTCCCTTTGAGAAGTGTGTATTATTGCCACCATTTAAGGGCACCATTCCTCCTTTGCCACCTACAAAATGGAAAACTTAATGTTTTGCACGAGTATATTGATGAATTAAGATCTTTCTGAAATAAGAGAAGCCAAAGATCATGAATGCAGAAGAAGCTATAGTGAAGCTGAAATGAAAAACTCTTGTCTATGGGTTGTGAAATAATTCACATACCTGACTGGGATTTTGGTTCTTTTTTTACCTCATGGACACGGATTGAAATATCAATGAAACCTCTTGGTTTGCTAGCATTCTTCTTACGAAGTTGGTAGCTCCGAACTTCCGCATGCCTTAGCTGTGACTCCTCAGAATCCTTTACCTCCTTGTCAAGAAACTCTCTGAGAACAACCGTTGTTGAACCATGAAGCTTTTCCATGAGGAAGATGGGCTCGATACTGTAAACTTCCACGTTCAGTGCCGAATCTCGGAAGTTTGGTACCGAATCATCAACAGGAATGGTTAATATGGTTCTCCAAACAGGACTCCCATTCTCAGAATCATCAACCTTGGTGCAATATTTGCTGTTATAATCAATCCACCCAACAGCAAACCATTGACGCTTCCACAGTGACGTTGAATGCTGAAGTCCATGAGCAGATATCAAGCACACCTCCAACCAAGTAATCCCCATATAGAGTGCACAGAGAAGAAATAATGAGATGTGAAATGGATGTTGTCCCCTGTAAACTTCTTTAGATATGGGTTGCTCAGAAACTGAGAAAAGAGAGATGAAAATGGACACGTTTAGCTGTATTTAAAATGTGCATGCTTTACTTTGAGATGAGAAAATTCTTATTCCTAAGCTCCATTAGAGGGTACCCTTTTGCCGACTCTTGATTTCCTGTTAAGTGCATCACATCACATGCATAGAGGAATCTGTTTACGTATACACATTGGGAACAATTAAAAAGTACGCATGTAAAGATCATATCACTTACGCCAACTTTAATTTGATAAACTTATTTTTGATTGCTTAACAAACAATTTTAATATGCAAATTCTTTGGGTTTTTTATTTAAATTAAATAAATATAAAATTTATGAAAATACATAAATTACAATGTAATAATATAAATACACAATTAATCATGAATATAAATTCAGTATTCGAGATATTCACCATGCATAAATTAGTGACTTAGTAAAAAAATGTACTCATTCAATTTAATTCAAATAATTTTAAATTTTAAAATTATAAAAATATTTTATTTAAAATTTAGATGATTATAATTTAAATTAATATTTTAATTTAATTCAATAAAAATAAATATACTTGTTGTTCATACCCTGGCCCAATGATAAGACACAGGTCCAAACGAAAGGCCCAATCCAAAGGATTAAGCCTCGCTCTATACCGACCCTCACCCCACGAAGTCAGTTCTTATCACGACTTGCTCTAAAGAAGTCGGGACAAAGATTAGCTGGCAGATAAGATACCCATTCAAATGAGTAACTGTCCCTAAAATCTCTCTACCCACTTCCTGGAGCCATATCTCAACTTCCCTAAGATAAAGGGACAGTTATTCCCCATGAATAACGGAACTACACCAACGGTGGTTATGGGTTCACCGCTATAAATACACTGACTCTTCTCAGGTATCACTAAGTCCCAATACTCTCTAGACCTGCTCACACCCTTGCTGACTTAGGCATCGGAGTGTCTTTGCAGGTACCACCCCCCATTTGTTCATACTCACAAGTCGGACGGGGGCCCCCAAGGTGCAGACCCACTTAAAGGCTCCCTTCCTCAGACGATTGGGCTAACCTAGCAAGTCCAGCCCACCATCTCCGGTTACCCATCGTAACATTGGCGCCGTTGCCGGGGACCCGAGAGATCAACCAGTGATGGCGGACAAATCCCTAAGGAGGGTCACGTAGAAACAGATTCCGAACAAGAGAATCTGGATACCGGAAATAACGACGCGGACTTAACCCTCCGCCAGGAAACCAACGATCAACACAGAGAGGGTACCTCCGGAGTCAAAACCCCGAAGGTGAATTCCTCTGAAGGCCGTGAATCGGAGAAGGACGGACAGTCCCACGCAACTGAACTTATGGGATTAGTTCATGTCCACCAAAGTCGCTTGGAACAACTAGAACAGGAACGGGAACGACAAAGGGAGATAGAAAAGCACCTAAGAGAGGAGATGGATCGACGAAAAGAGTTAGAGAAAAAACTCTTAAAGTTAGAATCCTCCCTCAAAGGTCGGAACTCCCGTGACGATAGAGAAGAATCGCCCCTGGGAGGGGAAGATCCTTTTAGCGAGGACATAATGAGGGCAAAGGTTCCAAGAAACTTTAAAAGCCCCGATATGGACCTCTATGATGGAACCACAGATCCAAAGCATCACTTGAGCAACTTTAAAAGTCGGATGTATCTGGTTGATGCTTCCGACGCAACGCGTTGCAAAGCTTTTCCGACCACCTTGTCGAAAGCAGCGATGAAATGGTTCGACAGCCTCCCCCCAAGGTCGGTAACCAGTTTTGAAGACCTCTCAAGGAAGTTTTTGATGAGGTTTTCTATCCAGAAAGACAAAGTGAAACATGCGCCAAGCCTCCTGGGAATAAAGCAAGAGGTCGGAGAATCCTTACGAGCCTATATGGAAAGGTTCAACAAAGCATGTTTAGAGATTTAAGACCTGCCCACAGAGGCAGTCATAATGGGGTTAGTCAATGGGCTTAGAGAAGGTCCCTTCTCACAGTCCATATCTAAAAGACACCCCACCTCCCTAAGCGATGTACAGGAAAGAGCCGAAAAGTACATCAACATGGAGGAAAATGCTAAGCTGAGAGACCTAAGTTGCCGACCTGGGCACCCTCCCTCAACAAAAGAAAGGGAGAGGGAAACCAAGAAGAAGGAAGAACTCGGTCTCGATAGACCAAGGAAATATCACTCTTATACTCCTCTAAAGGTCTCTATAGTGGATGTATACAGAGAGATTTGTAATACTGAAAGGCTGCCACCCCCCAGACCCATTAAAAATAAAAAAGGGGGAGCCGCAGCGACTACTGTGAGTACCATAAAATATATGGTCACTCCACAAACGACTGCTACGACCTTAAAAATGTAATAGAAAAGCTAGCTAGAGAAGGTCGGCGTGACAGATATCTCATAGAAAGGTCGGGCAGTCATGGAAAGAGAAAGCGAGATGATATGGATAGAAGAGACCCACCACCGCAGACTCCGGAGAGACATATCCATATGATCTCAGGAGGGTTTGCGGGAGGGAGACTCACCAAATCCTCTCGCAAAAGACATCTCAAGAGAGTCTACCAGGTCGGAGGAGAGTCATCCGACCTCCCTACCATTTCATTCACAAAAGAAGATGGGCAAGGAATAATCCCTGGACACGATGATCCAGTGGTAATAACTATGATCCTAGCAAATGCCCATCTCCATAGAACCCTAGTAGACCAAGGAAGCTCAGCGGACATTCTTTTCAGGCCCGCTTTCGACAAACTAGGGTTGGATGAAACAGAGTTAAGAGCCTATCCCGACACCTTGTACGGATTAGGCGACACGCCAATAAAGCCACTGGGATTTTTGCCCCTCTACACCACTTTTGGAAAAGGGGAAAAATCAAAAACTTTGAGTATAGACTTCATAGTCATCGATGTAGGGTCAGCATATAATGCTCTAATCGGTAGAGCTACCCTTAATCGACTCGGAGCGGTAGTATCCACTCCCCACCTTTGTATGAAATTTCCGACCTCAGCGGGGATAGCAACGGTAAGGGGAGACCAGAAATTGGCAAGGAAATGCTACAATGAAAGTCTAAACCTGAGAAAGAAAGGCCGAGAAGTCCACACAATAGAGCTCGGAGGTGCAAGGGCTAGAGAAGATCTACGACCACAGCCGGGAGGAAAAACCGAGGAGATACAGGTAGGCGAAGAGGAAGGGAAAAATACTCACATAGGAGCCAACCTAGGGAAAACCCTAAAACAAGGGTTGACTAAGCTCCTAAGAGATAACTCCGATCTCTTCGCCTGGAAGGCCTCCGACATGCCTGGGATAGACCCCGAGCTCATGTCCCACAAGCTTTCGGTCTACCCGGGGTCCCGACCTGTACAACAAAGAAGACGCAAGCTCGGCCCAGAACGAGCCCTGGTAGTAGAAGAGCAAGTACAGGCGCTCCTTGAAGCCGGCTTCATCAGAGAAGTCAAGTACCCAACATGGATAGCCAATGTAGTGCTAGTCAAAAAATAAAATGGCAAATGGAGAATGTGTGTCGACTATACCGACTTAAATAAGGCCTGTCCCAAGGACCCTTATCCACTGCCAAGTATTGACACCCTAGTAGACTCCAGCTCGGGGTATCAATACTTGTCGTTCATGGACGCCTACTCGGGGTATAACCAAATCCCGATGTATGAGCCAGACCAGGAGAAGATATCATTCATCACACCCAGAGCTAATTTCTGCTACGTGGTCATGCCATTTGAACTGAAAAATGCAGGGGCCACGTATCAGAGGTTGATGAATAAGGTGTTCGACTCCCACCTTGGAGGCCTAATGGAAGTATACGTCGACGACATGCTGGTGAAAACCGAAAAAGAAGTCGACCTCTTGTCAGAATCTCACGAGTCTTTGACACCATAAGGTTACACGGGATGAGACTAAATCCCGCAAAGTGTGCCTTCGCGGTAGAGGCAGGAAAATTTCTAGGACTTATGCTGACACAAAGAGGGATCGAAGCAAATCCCGATAAGTGTAGAGCTATCCTAGAGATGAAAAGCCCGACTTGTTTAAGAGAGGTCCAACAACTGAATGGCCGTCTTGCAGCCCTCTCCAGATTTTTGGCAGGATCAGCATTAAAATCCCTTCCGCTGTTCTCCTTATTGAGAAAGGGATGTCAGTTCGAATGGACTCCTGAATGCGAGGAGGCGTTCCAGGAGTTCAAAAGATTCTTGAGCCAACCTCCTATTCTGACCCGACCTATGGCTGGAGAAGACCTCGTCCTATACCTATCTGTAGCAGACAAGGCCGTCTCATCGGCCCTAATAAGAGAAGACGAGGCAGGTCAGCATCCAGTATATTTCATCAGTAAAGTTCTACAAGGCCCTGAGCTAAGGTACCACAAACTAGAGAAGTTTGCCTACTCCTTAGTAGTAGCCTTACGAAGGCTACGGCCTCACTTTCAAGCTCACACAATAAGAGTTCGCACGAACCAACCCATGAAGCAAATCCTCCAAAAGACGGATGTTGCAGGGAGAATGGTTCAATGGGCAATAGAGCTCTCCGAGTTCAACTTGAAGTATGAAACTCGGACGGCGATTAAAGCCCAGTGCCTCACCGACTTCATTGCAGAATACGCGGGAGACCAAGAGGAAAAACCAACTACATGGGAACTCTATGTAGATGGCTCCTCAAACAAAACAGGAAGCGGTGCAAGCATAATATTGGTGGATGAAAGAGGAACCCAGATAGAGGTTTCCCTCAAATTTGAATTCCCAGATTCAAATAATCAGGCAGAGTATGAAGCCTTGATTGTTGGATTGAAGCTAGCGGAAGAAGTCAGTGCCACAAAGGTGATGATATACAGCGACTCGCAAGTGGTGACCTCCCAGATAAGTGGAGAGTATCAGGCAAAGGACCCAAATATGAAGAGGTACTTGGAAAAAACTCTGGAACACCTTGGGCGCTTTGCAGAAACTGAGGTCAAACACATAACTCGGGATCTAAATAGCAGAGCAGACGCCCTATCCAAGTTAGCAAGTACCAAGCCAGGAGGGAATAACAGGAGCCTGATCCAGGAAACTCTCCAGGAACCCTCCGTAGTAAAAGAAAAAGACAAGCAAGAAGTCTTTGAGGTAGTCGGACTAAGCCTCGGATGGATGAACCTCTTGGTCGAATACATGAAATTCGACATCCTCCCGAAAGAAGAAAAAGAAGCCAAGAAAATCCGGAGGGAAGCACAACACTACACCTTGGTGAAAAATATCCTCTACAGGAGGGGGATATCAACACCAGTGTTAAAGTGCGTACCGACCTCAAAAACCACCGAGGTGTTAGAGGAAGTCCATAGCGGGATCTGCGGAAATCATCTCGGAGCAAGGTCATTGGCTAGGAAAGTGATCCGAGCTGGATTCTACTGGCCGACCTTACAGAAAGATGCGACCGAATTTGTGAAAAAGTGTCAACCATGCCAGATGCATGCAAATTTCCATGTGGCTCCCCCGGAGGAGCTCATCAGCATCACTTCTCCATGGCCCTTTGCAAAATGGGGAATGGATTTGCTAGGTCCTTTTCCCCAGGCGCCAGGACAAGTCAAATACCTGATCGTGGGAATAGACTACTTCACAAAATGGATAGAAGCAGAACCATTGGCCACCATCACCGCACAAAGAAGTCGGAGGTTCCTCTACAAAAATATCATCACAAGATATGGGATACCCCATTCCATTACTACAGATAATGGAACCCAGTTCACCGACTCCACCTTTAGAAGCCTAGTAGCCAGTATGAAAATCAAATACCAGTTCACCTCGGTGGAGCACCCGCAAGCCAATGGGCAAGCCGAGGCAGCCAACAAAGTCATACTGGCAGGGCTGAAGAAAAGATTACAAGATGCAAAAGGAGCTTGGGCCGAAGAGCTCCCACAAGTACTATGGGCTTACAGGACAACCCCCCAGTCTGCCACTGGAGAAACGCCCTTCCGACTAGTCTATGGCGTAGAAGCCATGATACCAATAGAAGTCAACGAACAAAGCCCAAGAGTAATTTTTCATGACCAGATCGAAAACGTACAGGGGCACAAAGAGGAGCTCGACTTGCTCCCCGAAGTCCGAGAGGAAGCCCAGATAAGAGAGGCAGCGTTGAAGCAAAGGATGACTACAAGGTACAACAAAAAAGTCATTCGAAGAGCATTCACCCCGAACGACTTGGTCTTGATCAGAAACGACATTGGAGTCAATAAATCAGGGGAAGGAAAACTCGCTGCAAATTGGAAGGGACCATACAAAGTCAATGAGATCTTAGGAAAAGGTTATTATAAAGTAACCGACCTGAACGGAACCGAGTTACCGAGGTCGTGGCATGCTTGTAATATGAAAAGGTACTACAGTTAAAAGCGAACTCTACTCCCTGATGTACTCTTTTCCCAACTTCATGATTTTTTTCCCAAAAATTAAAGGGTTTTTTCTGGAGAAGGGTTTTTAACGAGGCATCATAGTAGAGGCTAAGGGAAATAGATTGTCAAAAACCCTTAGTAGCAATAAGGTACCTCCCCAGTTAATAAAGATCTTTTTCATCTTACAAATATCTCTTATAAATTCCTTTTTTGTTTTCTCTTTCTTTTGACGAAACGCACCGACTTAAGCTTGACAAAACGTGAAAATCCCATGAACCGACCTAGATGGTCGTCAAGATAAAACGACGAGGTACAAGTCGGTGTAAAGAGGTTACAGAGGTTGATCATGATAAACTCGGAAACATTCCGACTCATAAGTCGAGATAGGAAACCGAGTAAAATAAAAATGACTCACAAAAGTAGCCTAAGTCATAAAAACTCAATAAAACAAAATTGAGTACGAGGAATAAACAAAAGAGATCGAAAAAACCCAGGAAAAGGTCAGAAAGCTGTCCTAAAAATCCTTAAAACAAAAAGGTTCAGAAAAACAGACAAGCTAAGGAAAAGATTTTTCAGAAAAAGATCAAGGGGGTTTGAAAAATCACTATCAAAAAGCATGCACGCATAAGGTAACTTAAACCCTTATCCAAAAAAGGATATTTATTTTTAACTTAAACCCTTATTAAAAAAGGGTATTTTAAATATTTTGTTTACGGCCTTATAAGGCCAGAAGCAAATTGTTCAAACAGCACCAAACACAAATAAAAGTTTAAAAAAGGGGGGACCCACAGGCCGGGCCCCCAAATAGCCAACAAATTACTTTTTCGAAAGAGGAGTAGACGGATCACCACCACCAGAGTCAGGGAGAGCGCCACCAGGACCAGGGAGAGAGGCATCCATTGGAGACGAAGAGGAAGTCGGAGGAACTGCTGAAGAACTCGGAGCGTCCTTTGAGTGAGGAGGGGACTCAATGATCCTCTGCCCCCCGAGTCTTCAATTCTGACTCGGAAACGATCATGGGAGCAGGGGGATCAACTATGGCACCGTCAAGGACAACTTTGTCAGGATCCAAAGGAGAAAGATCCAAGTCAGGAGCAATAACTCCAACTTGCTCCTTAAAGATCCTCCAAGCCTCCTCGGCAGCCTCGGCAATAGAGTCTTCTAACTCGGTATATGCCTTCCGAGAATTCAGCAAATCATTATTTACAGACACAAGATCTTCAAATAAACTTTGGTAGCTGTCCTGCGCCGTTTTCCTCAAGCCCACCTCCATGTTGCATTGGGCTTGCAACTTCCTCTCCCTCTCCCGAAGGCCATCTCTCTCCTCCCTCAGCTTGGCGA
The DNA here is from genome assembly GCF_000816755.2 of Arachis ipaensis. NCBI lineage: Eukaryota > Viridiplantae > Streptophyta > Magnoliopsida > Fabales > Fabaceae > Arachis > Arachis ipaensis. The sequence goes on from NC_029794.2 coordinate 95,074,016, forward strand.
CCTCCTCCTTCAACCCCCTCTCATGCTCTTGATATACAAGAAGCCTTCCTTCCAGCTCCTCAACCTTCGAGGTTGAATCCAAAGAGCTGAGAGGAGCCTTCTCAAAAATATCTAAGAGTTTACCACAAACACCCGCCGCCCTGAGACTCTCCTCAACCAAAGAGGTAAGGTGATTCCGAACAGATACATCATCCATTCTCATATGAGCATGAGGGTAGATGTACTTTCAGACGAATGCAAGGGCATCCGCCTTAACCTCACTCTCAAAAGAAGAGACAGACTCTAAAGTCTTGCGCTTCCTCCTCTCGGGCTCAGGAGAAGGTCGGGCGGAGGGGGTGGCTGAGAGAAAGCTGAAGAAGAAATCACAATGGGCTGGGAAGGAGTCCCAACGTTCCGAGGAGGAGGAGGAGGAGGAGAGATAACCGCCTTGGAGCCACCAGTCCTGGCCCGAGACCTTGCTTTGGCCTCCTGGACTCTCTGGTAAGATTGCTGAGCATTCTTCTTCGCCATCTCTGCAAAAACAAGAAAGTAACAAAAAATCAAACAAGTCGGTACAAGAAATCACAAGTCGGAAGTAAAATTAGAAAAACAAAAGCTACCTAGTTGCGCCTGGATAAAAGTCGGAGACCCCTGGAAGAATTTCTTAGTGTCCAGATATGGGGCCCTCCCCCACACTTCTCGGAGGAACCTCACAACGGCCGCCTCCACTTCATCTAGGTCATCCAGACCATATTTCTCACAGGGGGAGGCCTCCAACCAGTATAGAGGAAAGCGAGGAGAAGCACTCTCATCCAAGAAAAAGGGGTGGTGACCCTCTACTGCTTGAACTTTGAAAAAATAGTTTTTGAAATCATGAAAGGACTCATCAAAAAGGGTGAAAACTCTCTGACCTTGAATGGCTCGGAAAGACACCCACTGTTGCTTATTATTCAACCCACTGAAGGGCTTGGTCATATGGAAGAGATAGAAGAAAACCCTCAGAGAAGTCGGAAACTCCAAGGCCTGGCTGATGAATTGGTAAATTTTCAAAAAACCCCAAGAGTTGGAGTGAAGCTGAGTGGGAGCAACTCGGCAGTGACGCAAAACAGACATCTCAAAATTGGAAAAAGGAAGAAAAACACCCAAACGGGTGATCATACACTCATACATAAAGAAAAAATGAGGGACCGCTTCACTGGCCCTCCCGAAGCAAACCCGGTCTTCTGGACCCGGGACTACCAACTCATACTTCGGCTCGTCCTCCTCAGAAGTACAAATTCTGTGGCGAGTACGAAGATGGGTGATAAACTCAGTATCGACCGAAGGTTCCTCCCCTAGGACCGTGACATCAACCCACTGAGAAAGAACATCTACGGAAGCCATTTTCTTTCTTTTCTTAAAAAGGTGACGAAAACCTACAAAGAAAAAGGAAAAGGAAAATAAAAAAAACACGGTCTCTAAAGGGAGGGAATACGGAACTAAACGGAAGTCTACAAACCAACCTATCTACAAAATAAAGGCATGCAAATAGAAAAGCATGTTACAGAAGGAGAAAAAACTAAAACTAACCTTTATCTGAAAATGAGGGTTGGAGGAAGTAAAAGCCTTCAAACACAAGAGTGCAGCACGAACAGATGAAAAGGAAATTTGAAAAATCACAGAAACGAAACAAGGAAAGAGAGGAAAGGTATTTATAAGTACGTTAGGGGCACAATAGTAAAAACGGGGCAGTCATTAATAAAGACGCACCGTTACCAAGACCATCAATACCTACGCACATCCCTAACGGACGCGACGTTTGAGTAGACGTAACTGTCAGAACCAAAAGGTCACGAAAAGTCACGTCGATTTTAGGCCATCACGTCGGTCCTCCAACAAGTCGGCTACGACCCCGAGTAGAATACTCGAACCCAAATTTTAAAAGAAATTGGGCTCGAGTAGGGGCACTATTCATACCCTAGCCCAATGATAAGGCCCAGGTCCAAACGAAAGGCCTAATCCAAAGGATTAAGCCTCGCTCTATACTGACCCTCACCCCACGAAGTCGGTTCTTATCACGACTTGCTCTAAAGAAGTCGGGACGAAGACTAGCTGGCAGATAAGATACCCATTCAAATGAGTAACTGCCCCTAAAATCTCTCTACCCACTTCCTGGAGCCATATCTCAACTTCTCTAAGATAAAGGGACAGTTATTCCCCATGAATAACGGAACTACACCAACGGTGGTTATGGGTTCACCGCTATAAATACACTGACTCTTCTCAGGTATCACTAAGTCCCAATACTCTCTAGACCTGCTCACACCCTTGCTGACTTAGGCATCGGAGTGTCTTTGCAGGTACCACCCCCCATTTGTTCATACTCACAAGTCGGACAGGGGCCCCCAAGGTGCAGACCCACTTAAAGGCTCCCTTCCTCAGACGATTGGGCTAACCTAGCAAGTCCAGCCCACCATCTCCGGTTACCCATCGTAACACTTGTATTATTGTATTAGTTATTTATAAGTACTGAAAAATTAATTAAAAATGACTTTAATTAAGTCATGCGTGTATAAAAATAAATTGGCTACACTTTATGCGCATACTTAATCTAATAATGTCATCTTTTATGTTGGTATGGTAAAATAGTATCTATATAATATCTTTTTCATACTAAATGGATGTTCTTTTATATATTTTTCGAATTTTTTTGTATTGCAAATGTGAATGTCTTTATTTCTTTAAGAATTTCATATATTTTTTAAATTTTATAGATATTTAATTATTTTTGCTAAAATATAATTAGATGTTTCTTTTGTTAAGTATTAGGATATTTTTTTTCATACTAAATGAATATTTTTTTTTATATTTCTGTAATTATTCAATTTTAGCTAAGATCAAGTGTGTAGTTTAGGGTCTCTTTAATCATCAAAACGGCACCTAAATATCCACCAAACTATAGGAGAACGAAATGCGCATTCCCCCTACTCATCATCAAGAAGATCTGAGGAATATCAACACCCTTCATGAACCACAAGAAATCCGACACGTTGAACTTCCCGCTCAGCTCCACCGTGTCCTCCCCCACCTTTCTCAGCGCCTCCGCTTCTCCTCCCCTTTCAGAACAACTCTTCTGCCTCATCGTCATCATCGATATCACGTTGTTGGTCAGCATCATGAGTTCTGCCCCAATATCCACGGCCTCACCGGCCAACCCTTTCTTCGCCAAATCGCTAAGGAACCTCTTCCTCTCTTGCTGCCTCACGTGGAGGAGCTGGTGGAGCATTTTGCCGCCCAGGAGCTCCAACATGCACACCTTCTTCATGAACTTCCAATAGGATCCGTACGGTTTGTGTGTTGGGGGGTCGGAGAAGGAGGTTTCGTAGATTTTGAGGAACTTTCTGGCGGCTTCAGCGGTGGAAGCCATGACGCAAGGCGGAGAGGGTTGAGAGAGAGAGGGGTCTGTGTGATTGTTGGAGTTAGGTAGGTTAATGTAAGAGAGGAGAGAAAGGTTTTTAATAAACCATGTGAACAATGGAAAAAAGAAAAAAAATAAAATTAAAATCATAAATCAGATTATTTTTAATTTCAGATATTAAAATTTGAAAAATAAGGATTAGCAATTAAACTAAGTCACAATTGGCACGGTTACTCCCAATTTTGGTTACTCCCAATTTTACGCTAACCGCCTATTTTCCATTTGCTATAAAAAAAATAAAAAATTAAAAATAAAGAACTTTGGAAAGTTAAGAGTGTTTATATGCAGATGTTCTACAAAAGAGAGTATTCATCCATTTATCATGTTTCTACATTTACAACGAAACTGCAACAATTTTTGTATATTTAGCATTTACAAATTTTCAATGGAGACACCTATTTATCAAACCTCTTGTAGAGCAGTGTGTGTCCTGATTCCACTCACTGTTCATGTTGTTCTTGAAGACTCGTATGGTCCCTTAAGACTTAAGAGGGGGAATCAACAATAGCTTTCTACCCGCACGTGTAAAGGTTAGTTCTTCCTCGGCAGTAGATGAAGCAGTTCTGGTGTACATCATGGTTGTAGAGCCTAAAATGTCACCCCCAAATCCACATGCCTTAAAAAACAACCTGCGTAAAAAATTGAGGACATAACTTGCTATTCACAAAGGAATAAGATTGTGCACTCTAGGAGGAGTTGAGGAAAGTTGAAACCTCTCGTTCTCGGTGCAAAGGGCTGCTATGTCATAAACACCTCTATTTATAAGCATTCTGCAAAAATATGCAATATTAACTAACGTATAATATTGATCTGTAAACCAAAAAGTAAGTGAAATTATTACCGTCTTACTTTTTAAGTCTTTAACAACCAACTTCATATGTTTTCTTTTTTCCCCAAGGTTTAGGCCAAAAAAAGGGAAAAGAGAAGTATCTTATTTTCATCTTTTCGCAGCACGCAATCCATATATAAGTGCACAACCTCCAAGACATGTGAATGTGATCAAAACATAAATGCTAAAAGACAACCATGAATTGAAGTGAAATTTTATACCAACATTTCCAACATGGCAAAAGCTTCAGGATTGAGATTACATGTTGAAAGCCCGTAACAAAACAAGGTAAGGAACCAGCAAAGTAAATGCTAAATCATGAGAAGAACAATGGCCTGTTGGCCTTGCATACCTCACAATTCTTTTAAGTATCACCCTTCCAATTCCCATTCTCCTCAGGGATGGAATAACCTGCGAGACATTGAACCACGTTTATTCATATACATGTTAACCAAATTAACCCAGTACCCAAAAAACAAATAATCAAAAACCCAATGTTACAACTCTTTTATGTGTTTATTGCCATCGAACTCAGCGCATGGGCATTTTATCAAACAGGTAAAGCTCATCTTTTTTATTTATTTTTGCAGGTGCTACCATGACATCATAAATTGAAGCAGTGAGGCCGCAGTCAGAAACGGCACGCCCAAACCCCACCAATTCACCGTCGGAAGGAGTCACCGGCGTCACACACTCAACCAAATCGTCCATCCCAAAACTTCCATCGTCACCACTATCAGCAGCGGCAAGAACGTGGTGAGACTTGCAGAAGACGGAGACAACGACGGCGCTGTGAGAGAGAATCGACGTGGTGGGGATCAGTAGAGATGTAAATTGGGAAGATGGGTGGTCTAAAGAGAAGGTTCTTGTTGGTGGTTGATTTTATTGTTGTTGTAGTTCTGAGCCATTTGAGTTCCATGGTGGAATTTCTGGAGGTGGAACACTCTATCATCATTGTTAACGGTGCGTTTGCTGCCACTCCCATTGTTTCTGACTATTGAGCTTTTGGATAGGCAGAGTAAATAAATTTTTTATATTATTTTATTATTTTAATTTAAATATTTAAATAGATTTTATTAATTAATTTTATAATAAAATTAATATTTATTTATTAAAATTAAAATTAACATATAAAAATTAGTAAAATATATTTTTATATCAAATAATTTTTTAGTACTTTTTTCTTTCTAATGCTAAACCAAACATAATTGTAATTATTTATAGAGCAATAATCTAAATTAGTATGAAACGTTTAATTCTTAATGAATTTTAATGATTAAGTGTATTGAGCATTTTTCTAGTCTTTTTTTAAATAGGAAAAGTATACATAACCAATAAGATTTTTGAACAATGTGTAAACAATGTGAATTAATAGGGTTAAAAGAGTAAATTTAATTAGAAGCATTAAATTAAGGTGTAGTGTATTTTCATTTGATTGGTGGTTGTTCATATTGTTCAAAATTTTCATTGTTCCCCTAGCACTCCCCTTTTAAATAATGCTCCGCATTTAAGTGAACTGCTTTCACATGCGGCATTACTTATTTATAACAGACTTTTAATAAAAATATCATTTTTTCATTTTTTTAATGTGAAGTTTCTTTTTTTTTTCTGATTTTTCTATGTTTTTTTATTATTATCTCTTTTTCTTTAGATTTTCATTTTTTTTTAATTTTATTGTGTTTTCCTCTAATTTTGATCTGCATTTGTATTTTTGAAATCTAACACTGTATTATTTTCTAAATCGAATAGCATATTATTCTTCTGTATCAAAACAATGAATAATTCAAGTTCAAATCCGTTGAATAAGAGCAATTTGGATTATTCTTCCGAATCGAATCAAGTGGACAATGTTTAGATCGGTCTTAATTTTATTTAGTTTCATTCTTCAACAATTTTCTGTTCATTTGTTATTATGCTGTCGTTTTGATAATATTTTGGTTTATTCATCAACAATTTTCGGATCATTTGGTATTATATAATGGTATCGTTTTTGAATTTATATAATGCATAATTTTCAGTCCATTTGTTATTACACAATGGTCTTGTTATGATAACATTTTGGTTCATTTTTCAACAATTTTGAATTGAGTGGAATGGAATGCAATTGAATAAAATGATAATGAATAATTTTATTTTTTTTGCTAAAACCAGTGTTGCTTATGAATTTGATTTTGGATAGAATACAAGAGTTTTTGAATTTATAGAATGCACAATTTTCGCTTCATTTGTTATTGCACAATATGTTGTTGTCGATGAACAATTTATCTCAAAGGTTAGAATGAAAACACTTGAAGAAGTTGGAAAGTTCTACGAAAATTATTCAAACTTATTGATTTTTCTAGGAAAATAAAGAACATCACTCAAAAAGGGAGATGAAAATAAGAATCAATTAACTACATGTACTACAAAATTTGGTCAATACTTATCAGCCGCTGCAGCATAAAGTAAATTCAATTAACACACAAATGAATTAAAATTAGTTCAAATTTGAACAAACAGTGAAAAAAGTCAATCATAAACAAAAATACATCGAATTCATTTCTGGATTAGTTACAAAATTAACTGCAAAGCCTCTTCATAGCTGCCACAAGTGGTCTAAGGAGTACAATTCACTGAGATTCTGCAAGCGTAATCGAACAGCTGCAGCAGAGTCCCCTGGATCAATCTTAGTAACTTCTTTACTTATTATCTCCTGATAACTTCAATTAGCATACACAAACAAAGACATTAATATTTGTGGGATTGTAAGAAAGCATTGCCCTTCAATGTGATCATGAATGTTTTATTATGCTATGAGGGTGTCGGGATGAAGCTTCTGACAAGAAGATAGTATATCAGCATGATTCATGATGATGATGTTCAAATTGAAAGGTTTCAGAGGTAAAAAAGATACACATTAGGAAAGAGGAGGAAGATTAGTGGGTGAAGATAAGCGAGAAGATGACCACTGAGGGAGACTGGGATTTGGGATAAAGTGACGAAAGAGAGAAAAAGTGTTGCATTGAACAATATTTTATGAATTCTCATGTTCATAATTTTTTTTCTTTCTATACTATTATACAGTGTGCATCGTAGATGATAGATGTGTGAAATGGAGTGATTCATATATCATTACTCGTTAAAACTTAAAAAAGCATATGACTATATAAGCTTAACAACTCCTAGAAGCAACACCTCATAGAACAAGTACATATATATAAGAATGAAATTCAAAATGCTCATGGCAACATGGATTAGATCTTTCGAATAAGGATATGCACACCATATCCTGGTTCTATAATCATCCTATATTTGGGAGAATGCTTATAACTTGGAGACAAAGTGAAGCTAAACTTGGAGATGATGAGTGCCAACACAACCTTTAACTGAACTATTGCAAAATTTTTGCCTAGACACAATCGAGGACCCAATCCAAATGGTACATATGCTTGTGGATACTTGCAAGCTTTAGAGAGACCCTCACTGAACCTTTCTGGTTTAAATTCATTTGCATCTGGTCCCCAATTTTCAGGATCTCTATTCATTGTTGGAATCAGGGTCCATAAACAAACTCCTTTAGGGACATGAAGGTTTCCAATTTGAATATCTTCATATGCCTCCCTTGAAACAAAGGCTGCCGGTGGATACAAACGTAGCACTTCTTGAATCACCATATTCAACTGTCAAAAATAATAGTGTGGCAATCAATATCAACAAAAAATCATGACTCTATAGTTTCTGTATAAACAAAACCACCTCTTAAAAGTTTAAGTTGATAAAAAGTGAAATGTGAATAGTTATATGTTAACATGCATCAAACTCTAGGCCTTTTAAGTCATTGAAGCTTTGATACATAAAACAATTTCTCTCAAAAACTTAAACTAATAAGAGAAGACACATGAAATATTATATCTCTAACATTTCTTATTTTCGCCAGATAATACCGTTTTCAACAGAGGGAGAG
>NC_029794.2:95082260-95107471 GCF_000816755.2 Arachis ipaensis
TCAACGACCTCATCCCGAATACGAGTTTGCCAGTCCGGGTACTTAGCAAGAAGCATCAAACACCAAGAAGCTGTGATAGCAATGGTTTCATGGCCAGCAAAATATATGTTCTTGCAATTATCCACAATGAATTGCTTCCCAAAGTTCTTGGGTAAACCTTCATCTATTGCTGCTGCTTCTAATAGTAACTGCATCAAATCTTTTTCTAAATTTGATTTCTCCGAGCATTCTCGTTTGCGTTCCTCCACTAATTCCCAAATCAATGATTCTATCTCTGTCTCCATCTCCTTCATGCTAACCTTGTTTTCCTTCTTTCTCCCGAAATTTAATTTGTCCCTGCTATTACTTGTTAATCACTTCCAGAATACAATTCATACGAATTTCGTAACACATGCTACCACTTATGTCTAATTTAGGAAAAAATGTTATTTAATTTAATATAAGTTGATCAAGTTCTTGGAGTTTGACGTACCAGAAACCTTTGATGCCAAAAAGGAAGGTTCCATGCTTGGACATAGTCTTCTGCATAAATCTAAGTTTAGAAAAAACTTGCTTCCCCTTGGAATAAGAATGACCAAAACAAACCCTTGAAATAACATCAGCTGCTAAGCTTCTCAAATCTCCATCAACCTCAACTTCAGCAATGGCTTCTTCTTCCTCAATAAGTTTCTCCCACTTTGTTAGTAACGGTTGCGCTGACTCTATCATCAGGCCCACCATACCCTGCCATCATTATTTCATTTTCATTTTCAGATTATATTCATGTTCAATAATGTCCCTACCACGTTTTCCTTCACAACATTTCAATTTTGTACCCACCAGTGCCTTCATTATTCTGCTAATTATATTACTTTATTTGTATAGACTATAGAAATTAAAAGGGCAACTTGCATATTTTTTCCCTGGCTGTTTTATCAATACAATTAGTTTAGTCTAGTTGAATAACACTAAAGCTAAAAGCTGAAGAAATAAATAGAGTAATTGTTAAGATGTTTAATTTACATACCTTAACTTTGTCGATGAAGAACTCAGCAGCAACAAGTTTTCTCTGATGTGCCCAGCTAAGGCCATTGGCTCTTAAAATGCCATTGCCAAGAAGGGGTGCAAGGTTCTTTGTTATGTGAGTAGGCTTACCCAACTCCAGAGTCATAATCTTGTTCATTTCTGTCACTAGCTCCGGTTGGTTAACATATAAGTGTTGTTTCATCCCTGTAGAATAAGTGTACACAAGCCCTGCATGTCCATGCGTACACAATTTATTTATTATTTACTTACTATAACCACTTGTAAATAATTGGAGAAATGCTGTGAAATATGAACCTCATATTGGACTGGTAGAATTAAAAGTTTAACTAAAATTAAATTAGATATAATAAAATAATGTATTTATATGTAAAATATATATTTTTTTAAAAATTATTTTATTACTTTAAATCAATTAATTATTTAAAAATGGGATCAAATCGATTGATTTATTAATATTTAATTAATTTATTAACAACGATTTTTATTCTAAATGGAACTAATTTACTAATCGATTTTTAATTAATCCGTTTAAACCGGCTCATTCAACCTAGTTGTTAGAACCATGCATTAGTGTCAATGTCAAAATAAAATCACATGGTTAAGAGACAGTAGTCGATGAGCACATATGAATGATATGATAAGTCCAACTTAGTCATGTCGCAACAGCTTTACACAATTGAGTTGCTTTTAGATGTGTCTGCTACTGTACCCAATTAGCAGCATTCAATGTGTCTAGACCCTAGTCGTTAGACATGCCAATTGCTATTAGAAAATCTTATCTTCTTTTCAAGTCAATATGACAAATATCCCATCATCAATTTGGTTAAGAAGAGTGCAGGCAATAACTTTTGTATTTTGTAAGTATCAATTGACCATTAATAGTATTTTTAATAGTATGATATTACATTTAATGATGGGAGATCACTCTTATGATAAGATATTATATATAATGATGATTCTATATAAGGAATTTTTTGGAAAAAATATTATAGATCATAGACAAGAAGTTTATAATAAAGAATATCAAGAAGCAAAAAACCATTTAGCTAATATTCAGATATATGATCTATGTAATGTAGAGTCTTATATATGTGAATATAGAATACATTATTACAAATTAAAAGAAGAAGATAAAAATCATTATCTTAGTATGTATATAACAAAACTTCCATATTCTGCTAATGAATTTATAATGGAAGATTTATAAGAGAAATAAATAGAAGAACAATTGAAAATAACTTTGGTGGAGCAACCTCTGCAATAAGAGAGGAAATAAAAGAACGTTGTATGCAAGAAGCAACTCAAAAAAGATTTACAAACATAATTAGAATTTGTTGTTAAGATAATGAAGAAATACCTCAAAAATATGGTCATAATAAAAATTTTCAAAGAAAAAGAAAATATCAATTTAGAAAAAGAAAATACTATCCAAACTAGAGAAAAAAAGAGATATTTTAGAAAGAAAAATAATAATAAAAACAAAAGACAAAGAAATAACTATTGCCCGAATAAAAAAGAAAATTGTAAATGTTGGTATTGCCAAGAAGAAGGACACTATGCAAATAAAGATGATATACTAATTTTTACAAAACAGGATAGAGAAGATTATCTTCAAAAATTATTAATAGTTTTAGAAAGATGTAAAGAAAAAGGATTAGTTCTTAGCAAAAAGAAAGCAAGAATAGCAAAACAAGAAATAGAGTTTCTTGGATTAATTCTATCCACTCAAGGAAAGTTAAAACTTCAGCCAAATGTCCTAGAAAAGGTAAATTTATTTCCTAATAAAATAGAAGATAGAAAATAATTACAAAGATTTTTAGGGTGTATAAATTATATTTCTGATCAAGGATTTTTAAAAAATATAACAGAATATACTAAAAGCTTATTTCCAAAAATAAGTACTAAAAAAGAATGAAAATGGGATGAAAAAGATAGTATGCAAATTCAAAGGATTAAAGAATTATGTGAAAAACTTCCAGAACTCTATATTCCAGAAGAAAATGACTATTTAATAGTAGAAACAGATGTTTCAGACATAACCTGGTCAGGATGTCTAAAAGCTAAGAAAGCTATAAAAAGTTTGGAACAAGAAAAAGAATTACTAGATTCTAAAGATTCCCCAAAGGAATTACTTTGCAGGTATATTTCAGGGACTTTTACTCCAACAGAACAGAGATATACCACTCATAAAAAGGAAACTCTAGCAGCAATTAAATCTCTTAAGAAATGGAAAATTGATTTACTACCCAGAGAATTTACATTAAGGACAGATTCAAGTTACCTAACAGGTTTCATACGATATAATTTAAAAGTTGATTATAACCATGGACGATTGGTAAGATGGCAATTATTTTTGTTACAATATCCAATAAAAATTGAATATATTAAGGGTGACAAAAATGTTATTGCAGATACATTAACAAGAGAATGAAGTTCGTCTACAACGCATTAGATCAAGAAATTCAAAAATATGAGCAAGAACTCGAAAAATGCAAGCATTGTCAGCAAATAAGGACACAGATCCAATCTCTCAAGAAGGCCATCGAAGCAATGAAATCAACACAACAAGCAAAACCATCAGAGTTCAGCCAGCTAAGCGTGGTGGATAAATCAGGTGAAAAAAAAAATTCAGAAAATAAAACAATTGCTGAAATCATTAAAAAATCCACCCAAGATAAAAAATATTATGGCCCATGAAAGGAGTATATGATGCCTGGGAAAAAGCAGCACCATTCACACATCAATCAAGGATAATTCATAAAGGAGGGTTTCTAACACTGGAAGAGGCAAAGAAATCCTTCAGGGAATATGAAGCTCTCCATCCAGAGCAAACCTTAAAAAGAGCAGATAAAGCTCCAGTTCAAACCCAGAGAACAGGGATAATAAGAAACATTCCTACAAGGGCTGAAATCAAGGAAAAGAAAAGGGTTTGTAGATTAAATCTCAGAGAAACCCTTAACATAGTCCTGAATTGGACTGAAGAAAAAAGGACAATTTTGGGATATTATCCTATTGCCAAAGAACAGCTAACAAAGCTGGTTATATTCCCAGATGCTTCCCCATCTGACACCTATCAGTTTTTTCAATATGGATTAATTGATACAATTTTAATTTTTAATGATCTAAAAATTATTAGTGAGTTTCCTGCAGGATTCGTTGATGCAGTAAAGAGATTTAAAAATATGATTGACAATGTAAATCCAAGGGATATATCCCTAAAATTTACAAATAATCAACCTATTTTTAATGAAGAAGAAGAATGCTTGGTTCCAGCACACCAAGTAATATTCATGTCCGTCTTCCCAGGAAATTTTCAACCAATTGATCAGATTCAAGATTTAACGATTTACAGTCATGAAGGAAGGTTAGCCAGCACATTAGCAAGGGTCTTTGAAAGAACTCAAAAAATAATGAAGGAATCTCACACAAGAATTAATTATAAAAGTAGAAATACTCTCCTTGTGTCCAGTAAAAGAAATGAAATTGAAGAAAGAGAGATGAGACTCTTGGTGGAATTTGAATCAGCATTCTACAACTTATCTGGACTTTTAGAAAAGCTCCCTGAATGGATAAAGAGGAATCTCTGCTATTTAATAAAAGACAGAGAAGACCACAAGTGCCAGCTATGTGCCTCAGAGATATCTGAAGAAAGCAATAATGAAACGGAATCAACTCACATGATGAAGGAAGGAGACAATGCATCTGAGGGTCACATGATAAAAGAGGAGGACAGTGCATCTGAAGCATCTCTCAACATTATTGCATAGTGACGTAAGCACTTAGGTCATAGAGCACCAACAATGTAGCTGGTGCAAAAGAACAAACAATGACGTAAGCAATGACATCATAAGAAGGGTAAGGATGGGAATTGTCCATCAAACCCAACTATTATAAATAGGTTGCTTAGGCAATTGTAGAAGCATCAGACAATAGAAAGCAGGAGGCTAAGAGTACTCATATGCTAGGAGAGTAAGGAGGAAGCTGCCAAGGCGATTCTATAATCTGAGGAAGAATTCCCTTAGAAAAAAATAATTCTAAACTCCCCTCTGGAGTTAGCATCTACAATCTCCCCTCTGGATATAAAATCATATTATGACTTAAAAGAATTAAAACTGTTGAAAGAAAAAATGGAGAATGAAGTTGAAAAATTAAAAAGATATTTAGAAACAACAGAAAGTGTAGAAATAAAAGAAGTTCTTGAGGATTTGAGAAATTATATTAAAGAAAAAGATAAACAGATAAAAGATTTTATACAATAATTCATGCAAAAAAGAATATTATAAACTAAAACAAGATTGAAAAACTATAAAAATCAGAATTATAAATCAAGGACTAATAATAAATAATCACACAAGAAAAATAATAGAAATGGTCAATACTTTAGATTATAAATTTGCACCACCAATTGAATCTATACAAATTATAATCTTATTTGAAGAAAAATATGAAGAATTAATTTCGAAAAAGAAAGAAAAGTCGAATGTTAAAAAATTGGTATCAGAGCCAAGTTAACGATTAAGGGTAACACTTTTTCTCTAAGCAACACTTTTAGTGATACGCTTTTAAATCAATAAACAACCAAATAAAAACAAAAATCTATAAATCTGTACCAAAATGCATCTGTACACTACATGGACCCTTTTTTAATTGTAAGTACTTTTTGAATAAAAGAACATAATGTGTGTACTTTTATTTTTATGTATATCTAATAAATATTGGTGTTGTTCAATGAAATGGACATATGGACAAATTTTTTCCTGCTACGGTGTCAGGCTTAAAACGTAAACTACGTTTTACTTTTGGCTGATTTTTCTTTTTTTTTTTTTTTGTTCAGGAAACAAAACAAAAGCAGCTTGCGTTTTGTTTTTTGCATGATTTTCAAAAAAAAATTATTTTGTTTTAGGCCAAACACAGCCTGCATTTAGTGATAGACAGTATTTTTTTTTGAAACCACAAAACGCATTTTGCGTTTTACTTTTTTTGTCAGTTTTTTTTGGAAGATGCAAAACGCAGCTTGCGTTTTATGAACTGTCAAAATTTTTTTGGGAAAACTGAAAATACAGGTTGCGTTTTGTTTAAAAATATATTTTAATCAAAAGTTCCGCCTATAAATACAAAGCAAGACTCTCATTCAACTTGCCTCATTCCACTTCCACTCATTCTATTCTTCTTTTTTACACATATGTCGTAGTTCTTAATTTTTAGTTAGGTGTGTCAAAAAAGTCAGATTAGGTGAGGTTGAAGTTATGGAAAATATTACAAATTTGCGAGTGTATTATAACGGTGAGGTTATACCAAACACACATAAAGGATATCTGTTGTCATTTGCTATTCCATGTACCATGAGTTTTGTGGAGTTGCAAAATGGTCTTTGTAATAACATTGAAAGCCACGTTTCGAAAAGGGTGAGCAACATTTTATACAGAAATCCTGTACAAGTATTTGGTGGGCTGATACACTTTCGAATGATGCCCATCACTGAAGATGCCAGTATGCAACAGATGTTATGTATTTATCAACAAACCCGATCTCACGTGCCGATGATAGAGCTGTATGTTGATCTCGAACAGCAGTCGGTGTTGGGCGCGGTGGGCGAGGAGGTTAATGTTGATGAGCTTGGGGATATAGATTCGGAAGAAGATAATAATGACAGTGAAGAGGAGTTTGAAGCCAACTATGAAGTCGATGATGAAAATGATGACGGAGACTTGGCAGGCAATCCGGCAGTGCAAAATGAAGCGGATGCGATTGTAAGCCAGTACCCGTTCAGTGTTTCGTCTTTTATGCGGACTCTAGATCTCGAAGCCATGCATGCCTCGGAATTTCCTGAGTATGCGAACATGGGTATGCTATGATTATTAATTCAAGTTACCTGTAGTGTTTATTTTATTTGCCTTGTCTGACTGATGGTGGTGCACATGTCGTAGGTGAAGGCAACGTTGCGGCGAAAGATGGCGAGTTTAGGGTCGGAATGGAATTTGGTTTGAGAGAGTTGGTTATATTTGCAATCAAAAGCTACACTATCACTAGAAGAGTTGATTACACTATGTATGAGTCTGACCCGCAAGCATTCTATGCGAAATGCAAGGGATTACGGTGTAGGATGCAATTGGCTTATCCGAGCTAGCTTGATTTGAAAGAAAGCTTGTTGGGAGATCAGAAGATATAATGACAAACACACGTACACCATGGGCAGTAGGCCTCCGTATGTATCTTGTATGTTGGCGCCAATAACTCCACCTAACAAAAAACAGAATAATCATATTAATAAGAATAACAAATTATTAATAATAACAACAACAACAACAACAACAACAACAACAACAACAACAACAACAACAACAACAACAACAACAACAACAACAACAACAACAACAACAATAAAAATAAAAAGCAATACCGTCGCACAAGTGGAATACTAACATTGCCGAGCTAATCGCGGGGTATAGGTGCTAGGAGCGGCATACGCTCCCACGCCCAAACAAAAAGCAGTATCAGTGGGCCATCAATCTCTTTACAGTTGTATCGTGATGCACGACACAACGATCTGTATAGGTGTGTGATGAACGGATTTTCTGTCGGTAAAGAATTTCACAAATAATATCTCGTTGAAAGTATAGTTTCTAAACCAACAAAGAATCCTTTCGTACAAAAACTTGTTTGTCACTAAAACAAACCCAATAAAAATAAACCGAAGTATTTAAACCTTGGGTCGTCCCTCAAGGAATTGCAGGGAGGTGTATTTATTATTGGTTATAGAGGATTATCTTTTTGGGATTTTTGAATTAGGAACAAGAAAAAGTAAATTGCAAGAAAGTAAATTAATAATTAAGAAAAACTCTTAGCAAGGTATGAAAACTGGACGTCCTATCCTAGTTATCCTTATCAATTGTGATGAGAATTGTTTGTTGCTACCACTGGTTATCCTCTAACTATGAAGGAAAGTCAAGTGGATAAATCAATATGAATCCTCAAGTTCTAGTCAACTCCTAGTGGAAAGACTAGCTTTAGATGGATCCAAATCAATCAGCAAATTCCAATTATCAATCAACAAAGGAGTTTGATAACTCAAGCGTCTCCAGTTACTCAACCAAAATTAAAATCATAAATATGAAATACCTCAAATTGCATTAAATAAAGAAATTAAATCTAACATGGAGAGTTCATAAATTCAATTTGAAAGATAAATAAACTAGAATGCTAGAATAAATAAAAGTAGAAGAGAACTAAATTAAAGGAACATTGAACCTGGAATTGAGAAGAAATAAACCTAAAACTAAGAGGAATCCTAAAACCTAGAGAGAGGAGAGAGAGGCTCTAGAAACTACATCTAAAACCTAAAATTATGAATTATCCAAAGTCTCTCCTCATTCCTCCACTCTGCAGCCTCTAATATGTGTTTTCTGGGTCGAGAACTGGGTCAAAAATAGCCCAGAAATCGCTGGGGGCGGATTCTGATACGCTGAATTTCATAGATGTACACATGCGCGCCGATTATCTTCAGAGCAACGATGACAAATTATATATCATTTCAAAACCCCGGATGTTAGCTTTCCAATGCAACTGGAACCGCCTCATTTGGATCTCTATAGCTCAAGTTATGATCAATTAAGTTCGAAGAGGTCAGGCTGGACAGCTCAGCAATTCCTTCAATTTCTTGTATTCCTTCCACTTTTGCATGCTTCCTTTCCATTCTCTAAGCCATTCTTGCCCTATAAACCTTGAAAACACTTAACACACATATCACGGCATTGAATGGTAATAAAGGATAATAAAAATTGACAGTTTAAAGGCCAAAGAAGCATGTTTTCAATCATAGCACAAAATTAGGAAGAAAAATGTAAAACATGCGAATTATATGAATAAGTGTGAGTTTAGTGGATAAAATTCACTCAATTAAGCATAAAATGTACCACAAAATAGTGGTGCATCAAATCTCCCCATACTTAAACATTAGCATGTCCTCATGCTAAGCTCAAGAGAAGCTATAAAGGAGTAAAGAGGAATGGTAAAACTTATGAAATGCAACCTATCTGTATGAATGCAACTAAATGCAAAATGCTCTTTCCTACTTGGTTTAAAAGTAAATAAATTCTCCAAGAACAAATATAAGATGGATTCCACTAATTCAAATCACACAGTAAGAGACAAGTAAACTTGTAAGAAGATAGCTCATGAAAGCAGGGAACATAGAATCAAGCATTGAACCCTCACTAGCAGTGTATATGCACTCTAATCTCTCAAGTGTCTAGGGTTAATCACTCTACTCTTCTCTAGTCATGCTTTCTAGACTTTGTTCTTCATCTAACCAATCAACAAAAATTTAATATACCAATGCAAACATCATGAGGTCTTTTCAAGTTTGTAATGGGGCTAAGGTCAAGGTGAGGATATATGTATGGCCAAATGAGCTATAATATGAATCTTTGACTAACCTAAGCTCTCACCTAACACACACACACACTCTCTATACTTTTAAAATCATGCCTAGCTACCCATAATTTTCACTTTTTCATCACATACTTATGCATCAACTTTTCTTTAATTTTATCACACATGCATTGATCTTTTATTAAACTTAACATTGGAGTAATTTTATCCCCTTATTTATTTATTTATTTGAATATATATATATATATATATTTTTTTTTTCTCTTTTTTTTTATTAAAAATATAAAAGTAAACATAACATATCAATACACATGGATTTTTAATTTTTCTGGTTTCACATGAGTAGGTACTAAATTTCCAATATTTTGTCAATGAAACACTGTACACTTTCATCAACCCAAGTTCCCACAGTTTCCCACACTTAATTGATACACAATCTCTATCTTAAGCTAACCAAGGATTCAATTGGGGTAATTAATTATTTTTCCGCTTAAGGCTAGTGATGTGGTAAAATATAGAACAAAAGGGGATTAAAAGGCTCAAAGTGGCAAACAAAGGTGATTGAAAGGGTAGGCTATTTGGGATAAGTGAGCTAATAACAAATGATGGCCTCAATCATATGCAAGCATGTAAATACACTAAACAATGGACATATAGAATGGAACAAAATATAGATTGCAGTCATAGAGAAGAAACACACAAGAATAAAATGTTATGGTTAAATAGTGTAACCATGTAATCAAGCTCAAAATCTCACAGGTTGTGTGTTCTTAGCTCAAAAACCATGTTCCAAATTACAATCTCCAAACAAGTTTAACACAAATTTTAATTTAAATTAGTGAAATGTTATAAAAAGTTTCTTGAAAAAGAAAATATTACTTTAACCAAGTGGTGGTAAAATATGCACAAAAGCAAACAAACATGCAATCAAATATACAAATGCAACAATGAACAAACAAAGAAAATAAAACATTAGTGTTGAGAAGGAAATAACTAACCCACGGAAGTCGGTATCGACCTCCCCACACTTAAAGATTGCACCGTCCTCGATGCATGCTAAGGTGTGCAAGTGGACGGGTTGCTCCAACTGATGCTTTTCTCTAAAGATTATGCAGATGGACTCGTCCGTTGCCCCATTGAGAAGCTTCTCTTCTCCTTTCTCGGTGGCCATCCTGAAAGAAGAGGGAAAGAAGAAAAGTAACCCAAAAACAAAGATATATAACAAATAAAATATGGTTGGGTTAATGCCAAATAATAAGGGTCTCAATTACATGGTAGCTACAACATGCAAGTGAGAAAACAGTAGAAGCGCATGGCATATCAATAGTGCAAAAATTGTAATAATGGGAAGAGATAGTGGGTAATGAAAGACAGTGTGAGTGCATGTCAATGCAAAGGAATACAAGTATCAGAAAAGATCAACATTGACTTAAATAATATTACCCAACAGTGGGAAACAAGTCACTAAGTACCAAAATAATACCAGAAAAGATGCAACAGTTGAATAAGAAAATTTAACACCAATGGTAAAATAGGAAATTAGAAAAGGAGATAAAAACATGAATAAAATTAAAATGCAATGAAAAAAAACTATGCAAGTGCAGTATGTAAAAGAGAATGAAGGAGAACAAGGATGAGAAGAAAGTGAGAAAAGAAGAAGAGGGAGTAAGAGAGGAAAAAGAGGTAGGAATTGAAAAATGGGGCGCGACGCGCGCGCAGGAATCACGCATACGCGTGAAAACTGAGTTGGTCATGCGATGCGTAAGCGTCGCCCACGCGTACGCGTGGGTGGTCTGAGAGCGAAATGACGCGTACGTGTCAGGGACGTGTACGCGTGGATGATTTTGTGCTTCTAGCACAGTTCCATTGCAAGGGCAGCACAACTCTTGGGTCAGTACGCTTTTACGCCAATTTTCATGCCCACGCGTACACGTCGTTGACGCTTATGCGTGGGTTGAACTTTCTACAAAGGACACGTACGCATGCGGTACGCGTACGCGTGGTGTGGCTTGTGCGCCACGCACCCCTCCCACGCATCTCTCGCGCAATTCTCTGTTTAATTGTGCATACACATACGACGCGCACGCGTCGTGGACGCTTGCGCGTCGATCCCTCTCTTTTTTTTTAATGCAGAATGCAGAATGCAGAATGCAGATTAATATGCAGAAATTATGAATGAACACTAAGAAAAATAGAATAAAATAAAACTAAGGATAAAACAAAATAAAATAAAACTAAGACTGAAAAAAAGGAACGATCATACCATGGTGGGTTGTCTCCCACCTAGCACTTTTAGTTATTGTCCTTAAGTTGGACATTTGGTGAGCTCCTTGTCATGGTGGCTTGTGCTTGAAATCATCCAGGAATCTCCACCAATATTTGTAATTCCAATGGCCTCCGGGATCTCAAACTAGGAGCCTTCAAGCAAGTTAAAGCAAGTGACAAGGCCCCAAAAGTGTTAATTGTTGGAATGAATTATGGGGTCCCAAACCTTGCTTTTGCACCCGTTTTCTTGTTGATCATCATTTTTCCACTTGAGTGGTGAGCAATCGGAATTCTCAATGAGACATTCAAACAACTTTCTAGACCCATTCAATTGAGAATTATACCAACCTTTGTACTTCAATCTGGAGCATACAACAATATTGAACCTTGCATGGCAATTTCTACCACTAACCATCTCTCGCTTGCTCTTATAGCCACAAAGAGCTCTAAGTTGTCCATCCATCTCAAGCAAAGCATATTCAAGTGGGCTAATTAAGTTTAGAGATGAAAGATTTACCCACTTGAATGAAGGAATGGAATGGGGATGGCTTTGGGGGAGGTGTTTCCAATGGTCTTGCAAGCTCCACTCCCTTGTGCTCTTCTTTGAATTCTTCCACCTCTTTGCAAGCCTCTTCAACTTCAACCGCTTCCTCTTGGTAGCTTTCTTTCAATTCAATATCTTCTTCATTACTTACCAAGGGCATGGGAGGTTGTGCTTCTTTTTCTTTAATCTCTATCTCTTGATCAACCTCTGCAAAGTCTTCAATCATGGTATGCCTTGGATGTTGTACACCCTCCTCAACATCAACATCAAACTCCTTAGAAGGAGGCTCTATGATTCGAGGTTCCCATAGAGGTTCAGCATCTCCTAAGTCTGCAACCACTTCTTCCTCTTCGATAATTACTGCTTTGTCCAGTTGTTTTAGTAT
Source organism: Arachis ipaensis (assembly GCF_000816755.2). Lineage (NCBI taxonomy): Eukaryota > Viridiplantae > Streptophyta > Magnoliopsida > Fabales > Fabaceae > Arachis > Arachis ipaensis. The sequence goes on from NC_029794.2 coordinate 95,094,872, forward strand.
AAAATCGTACTCCTCCTTGATGATTTCCTTTCCATGACAACTCCTTTCAACTATTCTTTCATCTTCAAAGGTCTCTTCTTCCTTCACATTTTGGGCCTCCTCTTGCTCCTCTGGAAATAAGGCCACGTGTAACCGATCCATTGCGACCCTAAGGCAATCCCTTCTCTCTTGTTCCATGTCACTAGCATAATTGGGATCGTGTTGCTCTTGGGTTGATGGATATGGGTGCTCTTCCATGGAGGGCGGTGATGGGATGGAGAGATCATTATGTGGTTGAAAAGAAAGTGCACTAGAGCTTGAGGGTTGATTGTTGGGGGTATTCAATGATCTAATCTGTGAGGCGAGAGCTTGTAAAGCAGAGGTCAGACCGTTTAAGGTAGAGTTAAGTGTGCTTTCCATGGTCTGTTGTCCTTGTGCGAGAGATTGAAGCATCTCGTCATAGGAAGATGAAGGGGGGCAATTGTTTTGAAATTGGGGTGGTTCTATGTATGGTTCATATGGTGGTTGGTATGGTGGATAAGAATTAGGGTCATATGGGGGTGTTTGGTGGTAAGGGACTTGTGAGTATGGTGGTTCAAAATTATGTTGAGGAGGGGGTTCATAGGCGTATGATGGGGCTTGTTGGTAACTACAAGGGGGTCCACCATATTCATCATCTTGGTACGCACCCTGGAATGGCTCTTGACCATAGTTGGTGGAGGTTGGTTGTCACAAAGAGGTCCACCATAACTATTGTCTTGGTATGCATCATAGATTGGTTGTTGGTTATGGCGCATTGGAGGGGGCTGTTGCCAAGAGGGTTGATCAAATCCTTGTGACTCCTCCCATCTTTGATTGTTCCAACCTTGATGCATGCTCTCATTATAGCGTCCATTTCCTGCAACATAATTTGAACTAAACTCATAGCAACAGGGGTGAGAATTCATAGTAGCTAATAAAAATTAAAAACAAAAATAAATAAACAAGTAAAAAGCAAATATTTACAATAACCAATAATAAGGCACACGTTTAGAATTCCCCAGCAACGGCGCCATTTTGACGAACGGATTTTTGCCAGTAAAGAATTTCACAAATAATATCTCGTTGAAAGTATAGTTTCTAAACCAACAAAGAATCCTTTCGTACAAAAACTTCTTTGTCACTAAAGCAAACCCAATAAAAATAAACCGAAGTATTTAAACCTCGGGTCGTCTCTCAAGAAATTGCAGGGAGGTGTATTTATTATTGGTTATAAAGGATTATCTTTTTGGGGTTTTTGAATAAGGAACAAGAAAAAGTAAATTGCAAGAAAGTAAATTAATAATTAAGAAAAACTCTTAGCAAGGTATGAAAACTGAACGTCCTATCCTAGTTATCCTTATCAATTGTGATGAGAATTGTTTGTTGCTACCACTGGTTATCCTCTAACTATGAAGGAAAGTCAAGTGGATAAATCAATATGAATCCTCAAGTCCTAGTCAACTCCCAGTGGAAAGACTAGATTTAGAGAGATTCAAATCAACCAGCAAATTCCAATTATCAATCAAAAAAGGAGTTTGATAACTCAAGCGTCTCTAATTACTCAACCAAAGCTAAGAATGTAAAAAGCTAAATTAAAATCATAAATATGAAATACCTCAAATTGCATTAAATAAAGAAATCAAATCTAACATGAAGAGTTCATAAATTTAATTGGAAAGATAAATAAACTAGAATGCTAGAATAAATAAAAGTAGAAGAGAACTAAATTAAAGGAACATTGAACCTGAAATTGAGAAGAAATAAACCTAAAATTAAGAGGAATCCTAAAACCTAGAGAGAGGAGAGAGAGGCTCTAGAAACTACATCTAAAACCTAAAATTATGAATTATCCAAAGTCTCTCCTTATTTTTCCACTTTGCAGTCTCTAATATGTGTTTTTTGGGTCGAGAACTGGGTTAAAAATAGCCCAGAAATCGCTGGGGGCGAATTCTGATACGCTGAATTTTCGCAGATGCATGCGTGCGCGTGATGCACGCGTGAGCGCCGATTATCTTCAGGGAAACTATAGTAAATTATATATCATTTTGAAGGCCCGGATGTTAGCTTTCCAACGCAACTGGAACCGTCTCATTTGGACCTTTATAGCTCAAGTTATGGTCAATTAAGTACGAAGAGGTCAGGCTGGACAGCTCAGCAATTTCTTCAATTTCTTGTATTCCTTCCACTTTTGCATGCTTCCTTTCTATCCTCTAAGTCATTCCTGCCCTATAAACCCTGAAAACACTTAACACACATATCACGGCATCGAATGGTAATAAAGGATAATAAAAATTGATAGTTTAAAGGCCAAAGAAGCATGTTTTCAATAATAGCACAAAATTTGGAAGGAAAATGTAAAATATGCGAATTATATGAATAAGTGTGAGTTTAATAGATAAAAATCCACTCAATTAAGCATAAAATGTACCACAAAATAGTGGTGGATCAGTGTGCCAGGCTGGCTGCCCCCTAACTGTATGCTGAAATCCGGTGAAAATCCCGAAGTAGTGGTAAAAAACTTCGAGTTCAATGAAGTGGTCGACTTATCCGAAAATACAACTGTTTCGAGCACGCAGAAAATGTGCGCCCAGACGTACCGCTCAACAGACTCCTGAGTGTCACACAGCTCGGTGTCTCTGCACCGCTGGACCCATGCAAGATTAACCTTCCCCAACACGTGATCTTGCGGACCAGGATCCCGACCAAAACACGCAATGTAGTTCTCCACAAAAAACTGGTGACTGCTGTTTGATCTACTCATAACGGGCTCCCATTAATCGGGAGACCAAGAATATAGCTCACATCTTCCAGCGTCACCGTCACTTCACCGACTGAAAGATGAAATGTGTGAGTCTCCGGCCTCCAGCGTTCCACCAAGGCACTCAATAGTGCAGAATGACCTCTCATTTCGTCTACTCGCGAAACGTGTTGAAATCCAGTCAATGCCAGTACCGCTGTAGCTACCTTGTTAAAGGTATCTGGCGGATCGAGTTTTCTGGATAACAAATTTCTGATAGCCTGCAAAAAGAAAAATGATAATTATTAAATTTTAAATAATATCAGTTAATAATTTATTCTAATAATAATAATAATAATAATAACAATAATAATGATAATAATAATATTTTATTATTAGCATCCTAAACAGTATTCTTCTATACTAATCATGATACCATTTTTTTCTTCCAAAACTTAAGCATAATAATAATAACAATAACAATAGTGTTCGGTAGGTCGGTTACCGGACGGTTCGGGTCAGGACCCTGGGTGAAGGAAAGGGCTCGTCTGGTCACGATCTTCCGAATATGTGTAGGCGAAATGAGGGTGGTGTAGGGATGTGACGTACCTCGGGGGAAGAGCCATTCTTCCCCTTATATACATGTCAGCCCTGGGCCCCTCTGGAGGCCAGGCCCATATTTTCAGGGACGCTGTCCCATAGCTGTGTGTGAGCTGTATGGGACGCGTGTCCGGGTCGGTTGAAGGGCGCGTAGCCGGGCCGGGTGGAGCTCGGGTCGGGTTGGCCCGCAGGAGTCCTGGGCTGGTCCGTAACAGTGCCCCCGACGCGCCAGTGATGGTCGCGAGGACGATCGGTGGCGCGTGATTTCCTTACTCGTGCGTTGTCGTCGAGTCGGCTGACTGTGGGAGAGACGCGTCTCTGGTGCGCGTGTCTCTTGGTCTGCTGAGGCGTTCGTTCGTCGCTTCGTTCTTCGCGCTGAGCATTAAATGCTCGTAATGATTTGAAAAAATCCTGCGCGCAAAGACCATTTTGCCCTTGCCTTCTTTCGCGCTTATCATGGTGGTTTTTAAACAGTTTTCTTTTCTCTTCCTCCCACTTTGCTATGTTCATCTTCTTTTCTCCCTGACATCCAAAGATTCTCTATTCGGGCTAACTTGTGCCTCTCTTTTACACTCCAGTTTCGTACTCCATTTCAGATAATTTCTTGATCCTTCTCCCCCCATGTTTATATTATGCCTCACTGTTGTGGTAGTTACTGTTTGTATGTTTTGGTTTATTTTTGCTGAATGGTCTTCCATTGGTGGGGTAGATGAACTAGGGGAGGGTACCATTCCTGGGTAGGTTTTAGGTGATTTGCGTGATAGGTGTAGCTTTTAACTGTTCTTTGGCCATGATCTAAGTTTGAAAAGGCGTAGTTTCTGGGTTTCTGCGGACTCCCGACCTCATAGTCTAACAGAGTGGTACCCCGATGTAGGTATGCCTCGCATCGTTTTCCGGTCTTCTGGATCTGGCGCGGCCTACGACCCGTACGCCTGGGTGACTGACGATATAAGGAGCTCGCCCAACCAAATGGACTTGGAGGAGTTGACCGAGTTCCGGCAAGCCGGCTACTTGTGTGGGGGGACTGACGAAGAGGCCAACTACGAGGCCATTGTCCCTGCCCCCCATGAGCGTATTTATGAGCTCAACTTCCACTCTCCTCGTGTCCCTGATTGGATTTGGTTTTACAAGTCCATGTTCACACAAGTTGGCGTTCGGATACCGTTCTCCGAGTTTCAAATGGCGCTGTTGAACCGGATATCCGTCCCCCCGTCTCAGCTTCATCCAAACAGCTGGGCTTCGATCCGCTGCTTCAAAATGGTCTGCGAGTACTTGGAGCTGCCAGTGTCGGTGGACGTTTTCCTCTTTTATTTCAACCTTACCAACCCCTCCAAACAGGGGAAGGCGAGAAAAGGGTTTCTTTCTTTCCGTTCTGCCCAGGGTAGGAGAATTTTTGGCCTTTTTGAGGACTCCTACCATGGTTTTAAAGATAAGTACTTCAAGGTTCATCCCGTCAAAGGTCGTCACCCCTTTTGGTTGTCGTTAGAGGGGGAGCGCCTTATCCAGACTTATTGGAGTTTTGGTGCGGGGTCGAATCCTTTCATCAAGGTAACGTACAAGAGGTTGTCGGCTGTAGATAAGCAAATAGCCGACGTCCTTTTTGCCATTTTTGAAAAGAACCCCGTGAACCCACATCTTCTTATGGGTGAACGGGAGGCCGCCAGGAGCTATATTCGTGAGTTGTCTTCTTTGTTTGCCTATGTTTCTTTATCGTTGTTTTTCTTTTTCTGATCTAACGACTAACGTGCCTGTTGTTTGTTGCAGTGGAAATGTCTGCCACCGTGACCGGTCTTGAGAATCTGATGAAGACCTTTTTTGAAGCAAGTGACGACGAGAATGCCGAAGAGAAGGACGTCGGTAAGTCGGGGGGGTCCTTCAGGGGAGAAGGAGAATCAGGCTGTGCCTTCTCCCCAGGATACCAACGTGTCGGGGAAACAGGCTGCAGGGGGCCAGGCTTCCCCTACCCGTGAGGAAGGGTCCGCTGAAGGGCACGCGACTCTCACCCCCCAGCCGGATAGTGACGTGGAGCTTATCCATACTCCCAAGAAGCGAAAGATGTCTTCCAGCCCGGAAGGGGCCCTTACCATAATGGAAAGGAACTTTGATGCTACCAAATTTATTGACTCCCAACTGATACCCGGGACAGAGGAGCATTTTCACGAGACCGAACTGTCCGGGCAGGCGAGGTGGATGTATCGCACCTTGCTTCGTGGGGCCGTGATAGCTCGGAAGGCTGAATTCGAGTTATCGGGAATGGAGGCGCTCCGGAGGAAGCTTGAGTCCTCTGTTAAGGCGAACAATGACTTTAAGGCTCAAGTTGAACTCCTCCAGGGTCAGCTGTCCGAGATGGGGGGAAAGCTTAGTGCTGCTGAGGAGAAGTCATCGTTTGTTGCGGAGAGGTTAAAGGCGTCCGATGAGACCGTGGCCCGGCTTCTTGAGCGCGAGATGACATTGGAGGGTCAGCTGAACGCCGCTCAGGGTCGGGTTGTCGCCTTGGAAAAAGAGCGGGAGCAGGCCGTCTCGGAGGCGAAGGCCGCTAAAGCTGAAGCCGCTGAGCTTAAGAAGAAGCTTAAGGTGACCAAGGAGCAAGGGAAGAATGCCATCTCGATGACCGAAGATGCCCTGAAGGTTCAGCTGAGGATCGCAGCTCCTGATTTCGACACGTCGTCAATTGGCGTTTTCAAGACTATCCAGGACGGAAAGATTGTTGACATGCCGAGGAAGTGAGGTCTTGTAACTTAGGATATTTTGTAATGCGTTTGATGAACAACTTATTGCTCGTTCTTTGTTTTGACTCTTTATAAGTTATACTTATTTGGTCGTTTGGCCGGGTTGCCGTTTATTGTATTTGTTGTTATTTCTCTTGGGGGGGCTCGTGCCCGTTTTCCCGTTTTATGATAGTTATGGCTTGGATTGCCGTGGTCGTGTTGTCGTCGCAGTTGGCTTTGGCCGTAACGAAGATGGCCCCCGGGGTGATCAGTCCCGGTTTGCCGTTTTAAGACGCGCTCGTGTGCGACGCACGTAGGGAAGAAGTAGACAAGTACGAAAATTTTTTTTGACAAGTATGAGTTAATCGTTAGCTAAGCAAATTAATCAATATGGTGAATATTTGACAAGATAAAAAGGTAGATTGTCATGCAAACAAAGCAAGTATTTACTATTTCTTTAGGTTCTCAGGTCGGCGAATCGTCTGGTCATGGGTAGAACCTTCTTAGGCTACCCGCATTCCATGTTCTGGGCACTTCCTTGCCGTCGAGTCTTTCGAGCTTGTAAGCACCTTTGCCGAGTACCTCCCTTACCCTGTAGGGACCTTCCCAATTTACCGCCAGCTTGCCTTCCCCTGGGGTCGGGACGCCGATGTCGTTGCGTCGCAGGACGAGGTCCCTTTCCTCGAAATCTCGTTTGAGGACTTTTGCATTGTAACACAGAGCTATTCTTTGTTTCAGCGCCGTTTCTATTAGGTGAGCCATCTCCCTTGTTTCCTCAACCAGGTCCTTTTCGACCGCTTCGCTCATGCCCGCGAGTAGTAGTCGGGGGCTCGGTTCGCCGATTTTGACTGGTATCACCGCATCAACCCCGTATGTTAGGCGAAAGGGAGTTTCCCCCGTGGTGCTTTGCTCGGTTGTCCGGTAAGACCATAGGACGGAGGGGAGTTCGTCAACCCAGCTTCCTTTCTTGTTGTCTAGGCGCTTCTTTAGACCAAGAAGGACGACTTTGTTTGCGGCCTCTACCTGCCCGTTTGTTTGGGGATGTTCTACCGAGGAGAACTTTTGTGCAAACACTTCAACAGGGGCTGGCTGAGTCCCTTTTTGAATAGTTGTCCCTGTATAATTGCGTATCTGGCCGCCTCCCTTCTTAAGGCTTTGGCTGCCTTCTCATCCTCGGGCAACTTGCCGAGTTCTAGGAAGTTGGTGATGGGGTCTAGCCATGAGGGGCTTGACTTCGTCAAATGGAGGGTGACCGTTGGTTCCTTCACCATGCCTTGGATGAGGGACCGGTTACCCGACCCTGGCTTTGTGCTCGCCAGCTTAGACAGGAGGTCCGCCCGTGTGTTCCTTTCTCTTGGGACGTGTTGGATGATGACCTCCTGGAACTGATTCGTTATTTCTCTAACCTTTTCCAAGTATTTTTGCAGGAGGAGGTCCCGGGCTTGGTAGCTTCCGTTTACCTGCGAGGTGACAACTTGCGAGTCGCTGGATACTTCGACCTTTGTCGCTCCGACTTCCCGAGCTAATGTTAGTCCGCCCAAGAGAGCTTCATATTCTGCTTGGTTGTTCGACACTGGAAACTCGAACTTAGTCAATTGTTCATAGATGACCCCTGCTGGGCTTTCTAGGATGACCCCTGCTCCCCCGGACGTTTGGTTGGAGGCCCCGTCAACGTGGAGCCTCCACCGTGTGCCCGTTTCCTCGGGAGGGTCCCCCGTTACTTCAACCAGAAAGTCTGCCATTGCCTGAGCTTTGATCGCGTGTTGGGGTTCATATTGTAGGTCGTATTGGGAGAGCTCGATGGCCCAGGTCATCATCCTACCGGCCAAGTCAGGCTTTTGCAGTACTTGGCGAATCGCCTGGTCCGTCCTTACGACTATACGATGGCTCTGAAAGTATTGTCTTAATCTTTGGGAGGAGACTAGGAGCGCCAGCGCCAGTTTTTCCAGCTTGCTGTATTTCAGTTCTGGTCCTTGGAGGACCCTGCTAACAAAATAAACGGGTTGTTGGGTCTTTTCCTCTTCTCTGACGAGCACCGTGGCCATTGCTTCCTCGGTTACCGATAGGTAGAGATAAAGCGGTTCTCCGGCCCTGGGTTTTCCGAGAACTGGTGGTGCCGCTAAAATCTGCTTGAAGTGGTTGAATGCCTCCTCGCATGCTGGGGTCCATTCGAACGTCATTCCTTTTTTCATTAGATTGAAGAAAGGTAGGGCTCTTGCTGCTGACGCGCCGAGGAATCGGGACAAAGCCGTTAACCTCCCGGCAAGTCGTTGGACGTCCTTGATATAGCCCGGGCTCTTCATCTGGAGAACTGCCTGACACTTCTCGGGGTTAGCTTCCACTCCTCTTTGAGTAATCATGAATCCCAAGAACTTACCGGCTTCCATGGCAAACGCGCACTTGAGCGGATTAAGCCTCATGCCGTGTTGCCGGAGGGACGAAAAAACACCATCAAGGTCGCTAAGGAGGTCGTTGGGTCGTGTAGTCTTCGCGAGTATGTCATCCACGTAGACTTCTACTGTTTTTCCTATGAGTTCACTGAATATCTTATTCATCAGCCTTTGGCACGTGGCCCCAGCGTTTTTCAAACCGAAGGGCATCACCCTGTAACAGTAGATTCCTCCTGGTGTTATGAACGCCGTTTTTTCTTCGTCAGGTCGGTGCATCGGTATCTGATTGTATCCTGAGTAGGCATCCATGAAGCTCAGATACCGGTACCCCGCCGCCGCGTCAACGAGTGTGTCAATGTTAGGTAGAGGGTAGCAATCCTTGGGACACGCCTTGTTGAGGTCAGAGTAGTCTACGCACATTCTCCACCTCCCATTGTGCTTTTTGACCAGGACCACGTTTGACAACCAAGTCGAGTAGTCCAGTTCTCGGATGAATCCTGCTTCTAGGAGGATGGCCGTTTGCCTGGCTACCTCTTCTGCTCTTTCTTGCGACATTTTTCTCCTCCTCTGGGCCACTGGCTTGGTTCCCGCCTTGACGGCCAGATGATGCGATATGAGCTGGGGATCTATCCCGGGCATATCGGCAGGCGTCCAGGCAAAGAGGTCGGCATTAGCCCTGATCATTTCCATCAATGGCTCCTTCATTTCGTGGGGGAGGTTCCTGTTTATGAATGTGAATTTATCGTCCTCCTCGCCGACCCTGAACTTTTCCAAGTCCCCTTCTGGCTTTGGTCTAGGTTTGTCGTCTATTCTGGCGTCTAGGTCAGCCAGGAAGACCCTAGACGCTTCTTTGGATTTTTTCCTGAGAGAGAGGCTGGCGTGGTCGCAAGCGACTGCCGTTTCCAAGTCGCCTTTGATGGATCCTACGGATCCATCATCAGTGACAAACTTCATCACCAGCAGCTTTGTGCTAATGGCGGCCCCCAGGTCGTTAATGGTTTTTCTCCCCAGGATGATGTTATAAGCTATGGAGTCTCGTAATATTACGAAGTCTGCCATGACTGTTCGTCGCTTTTGCCCCTGTTCCACAGAGGTCGGGAGTGAGATGATTTCGTCTGGCTTGATGAAGTGGTCCCTCAACCCTACCACACCGTGCTGGTGGGTCGTCAGGTCAGCGTCCCTTAGTCCCAGGGCATCGAAAACGTTTCGAAACATGATGTTTGAGTCTGCCCCCGTATCTACCAGGATTTGTTTGACGAGGCCCGTCCCGACCCTGGCCGTGATGACCATGGGCGGACTTTTCGGTGCCTCGTCAAACCATTGGTCCTCTGGGCCGAAGGAGATGGGTGGGATTCCTCGGAAACTTCTACCTGTCGAGGTGGAGACCGCTAGGACCTTGGCGTCTTTTTTCTGTGCTGACTTTGACCTTGGGGCGGTATTTCTGGCCGTTACCACGTTTACCACCGTAAGGCCGTGGTCGTCACCCTCTGGTTCCTGCCGTTGCCTTGTTGGCCGGGATCTATCTTCGCTATCGTGGTCCTGGTTACGTCTCCTTGGTTCCCGTATAAGGTGGGAGAAGTCGGCAAGTTTCCCATCCTTGATAGCTTGCTCCAGGGCGTCTTTTAGGTCAAAGCAGTCTTGGGTCTTGTGTCCGTAACCCTTGTGGTACTCGCAGTAGAGATTCTTGTTTCCTCTCGTTCTGTCCTTCAGAGGTCGGGGCTTTGACAGTATCCCCTTTTCCGCTATTTGTTGGTAAACTTCGGTGATTGGTGCTGTGAGGGGGGTATAATTGGTGAACTTCCCAACTCGGGGGAACGGTTTGGGTGTTTAGGTGAACTTCCCCTTTTCCGTCCCTGGCGTGTTCCTTTGGTCTTTCTCTGCCTTCATAGTGCCGGGCTTGGTTGTAGGCGGGCTGCCACTTATTGGCAGCCACGACCCGGCTGACTTCTTCGTCATTGATGTATTCTTTAGCCACGCACTGGATCTCTTGCATTGTCCAAACGGGCTTTGTGGTAAGGTGTTTCCTGAAGTCCTCATTCAAGAGCCCGTTCGTCAAGCATAGACTTGCCACCGAGTCTGTTAGACCGTCAATTTCCAGGCACTCGTCATTGAAACGGTCCAAGTATTTCCTGGTCGGCTCTCCGGGTCTCTGTGTCACCCCTAGCAAATTGATTGGGTGTTTGGCTTTGACAATCCTGGTCGTGAATTGAGCCAAGAAGGCGTGGCTGATGTCGGAGAATTGAGTCACCGAGCCCTGCGGGAGGTTGTTGAACCACCGTATCGCCGGGCCTGCCAAGGTGACCGGGAAGGCGCGACATCTGACCTCGTCTCCTACCCCTTCCAGATTCATTCTGGCCTCAAAGGCCATCAAGTGTTCCAGGGGATCTTGTGTTCCATCATATTTCATGTCTGTTGGCTTGTCGAAGTGTTTCGGCAGCCGGACCTCGAGTACGGAACGGTGGAAAGGGGTCGCTCCTATTATCACTGGTCCCCGGGTAGTTCTCGAAACGGCGCCTCCCCCAAGCACGGGAGGCGCGGCCTCGCTGCCGGTCCCAGTCTGGACTAGTACGAAGTCCATGGACGGTCCCCACAGACGGCGCCAATGTTCGGTAGGTCGGTTACCGGACGGTTCGGGTCAGGACCCTGGGTGAAAGAAAGGGCTCGTCTGGTCACGATCTTCCAGTCCGGACTGGGGAGGTCCCGAGCACGTCGTGTGAGAAGAGAGAGAGAGGGAGGGTGCCACCTGCAAAGACACTCCGACGCCCTTGTCAGAATATGTGCAGGCGAAATGAGGGTAGTGTAGGGAAACATATAAATAAAGAACATAAAAATAAATATATTTATTTATCATAAAATAAAATAAAAAATTACTTATCCGTTGAGAACGATTCAAATATTCAATAATGTGCTCTTTAGATAAAGTAAAATTACGAACCATTTTTTCTTCTTTATTAAATGAAGCCCTAAACCTTTACTGATTCTTTCTTCTCACAAACTTACTCCATTTCACCCTTAATCTCAACCCTTTCACTCTCAAAACTCTCACTCACAGCAAGTAAAATAAAAGGAAAATGGTGAAACTCTCATGACTTGCATTTTGCTTTTAAAGGCTGGCTCCACTACTCTCCTTTACACGTGACACATGCAGGGGGAGGCTACCAAACACATGTTGCGTTTTGGAGCTTCGACGGGATGGTCAAACATGCAGGACATGTTGGCATGCAGGGGGCAGGGACACGTTTCGAAGTTTCGTTCTCCTCCCATGCCAAACGCAAGCTGCGTTTTGCAGTGCATGCAGCTTTTTTAATTTCAACTTAGTCAAAATGTAACTTGCGTTTTGCAGGTTACTGACTTTTGCAGTTTCACATTTGTGGATTACACACCATGACACAATATAGTTGCACATCACCTTTTTAACTTCCATAAATAAATTAATTTCTGCACAAAAAGTATCTAAATTTTTTTTACAGCTATGCCAAATATATATTAAAATTAACTATCAAAATTAGTTATTAATATAAAATAAATATTAAAATATAAAAAAGATAAACTTAAAAATCAACCGAATTTATTATTTTTGTTCAATATTTTTAGTTATCACTCCAATTCTTTTAATTAAACAATCCAATAACATACTTTTATCCTACACTTTAAATATTCATAGCTAATTGCTTGACAAAAACAATAAATTCTATTGGCTTTCTAGCATTCTTTGATATAAAATATATATTAAAAATAAATCAAACAACACATATTTATGTATGTACAAATACATAATAATTCATTTTGAGAAAGTCTAGGAGCCAGCACTTTTATTGAAATCTGGCCAGCACTTAACCATCAAAAGAAAAGTAAGTAATCTTATACTATTAGATGTCATCTCACATTATTAAAAATATTGATGATAACTACACATCACAAATTTTGCTGGTCCCCTAACACTTCTCATTAATTTTTGTAATTAATTTTAGGGGTTAAGTACTGTTTTCGTCCCTAAGGTCTAGAGTGAAAATCAAATTCGTCCCCGATCTTTTTTTGTTATTAAAACCATCCCCAACATTACAAAACGTTATAAAATCGTCCTTTTTTATCTCAATTTTATTTTTTGACCAAATTACCCTTAACTATTAATAAAAAAATAAAAAATAAAAATAAAAACAAAAGT
>NC_029794.2:95107539-95109113 GCF_000816755.2 Arachis ipaensis
AACTTCTTCCTCTTCTTGTTCAACTTCAACATCGCCACCCTCTTTCGCCCTCTCCTCGCGCTCTCTCTCCTCTACTCCTCCGCCACTAGCAACTCCATTCTTAACCCCTTAACGCCTCTCACTTCTTCCACCCCTTCTTTCACACTCCAACACCGCATCCAATTCCCCAACTACTACCTCCTTCTACTCACTACCCACCATATCAACCCCCACCAACTTGAATGTGTCTATTATTACTACACAAACACTTCTTGATTCTCAAAGGTTTAATGTTACTAGGCAGGTATGGCCTTGGATCAAGACTCAAGAAGCTGGGTTTTTTCATTGGCCTTGGATCTTGATATCCCCTTCCTTCTGCTCTTTGCAAACTTCCCCTTCCTTTTCCTCTCCCACCCAAAAAATTCCAATTCTTCTTCTCTCCTTCAGCAACAGCAACAACTAAATCTAGCAACAACAATTATTTTTCTCTTCTTCACCAGCAACAACAACAAATCCAGCAAATTCAACAATAATAAATTCATCAAAATAAATCACTAAAAAATTTAAATTTGACAACAATTCAACAATCATCAATTGCACTTCAAATCCAAAATCAGCAACCACAGAAATTAAAAAGAATTAAAAAATGATGTTTATGTTCTTATATCTCAGCATGTCAAATACCGAAGTCGAGCACCGTGAAGAGGAGGAGGCTCCTGTCGGCGAGGACGAGGACACCGGAGCTCAGGTAGCTCCGATCGTCAGACTCGAAGAGGTCGCCGTCTCCACTGGCGAAGAAAACGAAGATGCTATTCTCGATCTTAAATCTAAGCTATATCGATTCGATAAGGACGGGAATCAATGGAAGGAGCGAGGTGCTGGAACAGTGAAGTTCCTGAAGCACAAGGAAACTGGAAAGGTTCGCCTTCTCATGAGACAATCTAAGACGCTCAAGATCTGCGCCAATCATTTGATTCTACCTTCGATGAGTGTGCAGGAGCACTCTGGGAACGAGAAATTATGTGTTTGGCATGCCAGAGACTTCGCCGATGGTGAATTGAAAGATGAGCTTTTCTGCATTCGGTGCATTTTGCTGTCGACGGAGACGGCGACGTGGGATTGGGCGGCGAAGTTGTGGACCTCGTCGGGGAGAAGAAGGTAGAGAAGGAAGCAGGGGCGGAGATGGTACGGTGACGGAAAGAGAGAGAAGAAGAATTGGGGTTGTGGTTGGGAGGGGGGATGAGAGGGATGAGAGGGAAGAAACTGAAGAGATGTAGGGTTTGGGTTCGGGTGGAGGGGGGAGGGGGTTGTTTGTTTTTTTTTTAATATTATTTTTATTAATTATAAAGGGTAATTTGGTCAAAATAATAAAATTGAAGTAATAAAGGACGATTTTATAACGTTTTGCAACGTTGATGATGATTTTAATAACAAAAAAGGTTGGGGACGAATTTGATTTTCGCCCCAGACCTTAGGGACGAAAACAGTATTTAACCCTTAATTTTAGTATACAAATAGTATTTTTATTTTTTTTTATTTTTTAATGATTATTTTTAATAATATAATAATAAATAAATATACAAATATATATGACA
>NC_029794.2:95109301-95110128 GCF_000816755.2 Arachis ipaensis
TTAGTTTTTTGTCTAGCAATTTTTTAGGAATAATTTTTTTGTGCACAGTATTAATTAAAAATATAATGTTAAACTATTGAATTAAAGATATTAGATTATTGACTAAAAATATTAATTAATATAAATTAAAATGACTGAGACTCAATTTTTAGATTGAAAATATTTGGTATGTTTTTGTTGAAAATTGATTAATTTTGTGTAGTTGTAAGTGGGTAAACATCGCAAGTAAACAAGATTAACACGTAGGTGGAATATTGAGCCAATACACATAATACGTGTTAGACATGTGACAAGTTCTCTTCTAATAAATAGGGGCGTGTTGCGCTATGTAGATTGTGTGCTGGTGTTTGACACATATCATGTATTGATTCGCTGTAATTTTAATACGCAACTTAAGTGTTGAGTATTTTATTGTCTATAAAATACAAAGTTTGTTACCAATTTACTTATTGTGAAAAAAGTTATTTTAGATAAAAAATAATTTAAATAAAAATTAAATATTAAACAAAAAATACCATAAAATTGACCAAAATATAATGGTTCCAACTGTAGTCTACGTGTTGGGGCAACACGCAACAATCTGCGTATTGCGTCAGAGCAACCTATAATAAAGTAAATTAACCCCATATTTACTTAGTGATACATAATAGATAATACGAATTAAAATAAGTTTTAATGCGCATAGTGTACTGCACATTGTAGGTAGCATATTCCTTTAAACTTCAAAGCAAAAAGACTACTCAAAGAGATATCAAGGTGTATTCTATATTTTATTAGAGTAAATAATAATAAATAAAGATATCATTCCTTTTAACTTTATATTTTTG
>NC_029794.2:95112179-95141548 GCF_000816755.2 Arachis ipaensis
ATATTCTAAAAGAAAATTTACATACATATTTAAAATTTTATTCATTTAAAAATAATTAAAAAATAAATTAAAACTTTTAGTCATTACTCATATGTATATATATATGGCTTATTTGCACGCAAACTTTGCAACTTGCATTGCGCCACTGAAATGAAGATTGTCTTCTTTTTTACCAGCAAGTTATATTTTTTAAAGGAGTAGGCATATATATCATCATGTGCATCGCGGCCTTACGTTGTTGGTCTCTTTCTGGTTGTAAGTTTTTCATGGGACTACTTTAACTCTTCCTTAGTCTTCAAATTGATGTCTTTATCCAGAGCAAATAATATATGGTCTTCAATTTCCAACCATTATTAACATCAATGACAACTGCATCTGCAACTAACATTTATTTATTTATTTGACAGAAATCTGCAACTAACATTCATTTGATTAAAGTAATTCCAATTTTCATGTGACCGTAACAACCACCATTTCCTACAATATTGTCGTTTTTAAATATCTATATAAATATAAATAATAGTTAAATTTGTTGTTTAAAAATTTTAAGTTAATCATGTTAGTTCTTTTATCACTTTCATTTTTAACGGCATCAGAATTTGTTGATATGATACTTTAAGTAACACCACAACACATACCTAATAGTCATAATTAGCGACTAACATGATAAACATTTAATTATTCTGCAGGTCCCTATAATTTCACCGAATTTTCAATTAGGTCCCTAAACTTTTTTTCTTTTCAATTAGGTCCTTAGAAGTTAAATTTTTTTTTTCAATTTTAGTCCCTGTTAACGTTAAACGTAAAAAAAACGTTAGTGAATTATGAAATTACTTGTATACCCCTATCTTCCACCTATAAACACTTCATATTTTTAATTTCTCTTATATATCTCTTCTTCACCAGTTTTCTTTTTTCCCAGTTTTTCTCTTCCACAAACCTATAGATCAAAGTCAAGGAACCTCTTTCATTCTCTCTTCGGGAAGCTGTGTTTTGAGGAACTCTAACCCGAAAGAAAGAAAACACCTATGTTTATGTGGGAAGGCAGTAACTGTGTACCTTTCATCGGCCGTTTCTGACCATAGTAGGAGGTATGTTGCTTGTGGAAAGATTCCAAAATATAACTTTTTTGAGTGAATTGGTGATTATGACGGTTCGAAGAATGGGTGGCCAAAGAAAATGAGGGTTCACTATTTTCGTGGTGACACTCTAATTCTTCGAACTTCTGGAACAACAAGAAATCATAATAGAATATTTATTTTTTACCCTAACAGAAGATGCAAATTTTTCGAGTGGGTTGATGAAAATGGTGCAACAAGAAGCATATCTGCTGCTGTTGGAGTTGTTAGAATACAAGATTATGGTAAGTTGGAGGTTAAAATGAGGAAATTAGATGCACAAAAAAAAAAGATAGAGAGACTAAGCATGAAGATAGAGAGATTGATTATAGAAGTTAGACAAATGGATGCTTGTGTGGGTAGATTATGTGATGAGTTTAATATTGTCCAAGAACAAGTTGAGATATTGGAAGACAATATGAAAAATCAATGCAAAATGCAATATATACTGTTTATATTTTTTATAGTCTTAGTAATTGCAATGTGGTTTGTAAGAGTTTAAAGTTAATTGTGTTGTGAAATTCTAATCTAAGAGATTCTACAACTTCAATCCAATTACTGTTAATTATGTTTAGTTTGATTAAATTTTGCATTAATGTATTTTTATGTGTATAACAATAAAACACAGTTGATAAAAACTTTAGAGTTCAATATTTAAAGTTAAACCATATGTCCACAAGTTACCGAAAATAAGTGGCCATATAATATGCTACATATCTAAATATTCATTAAATAAGTGTTCCTTTAAACCATCTGTCCACAATATATCACAAATAAGTGGTCATATAATATGCCACATACCTAAATGTAATCATACTTTAGTCTTCAGTTAGGTCAATATGTAGACTTGGTTGCCTTGTTGGTTTTTTCACTCCTAACTTGATCCGCCCACTCTTCCTCACACCAAACACTTTTGTCTTTGGTAAAGGTTGAGAAGATTCTCTAGGTAGTTGCTAAGAATCTGTAGTTGCAACAGGTAGGAGAGACTGTAAGATTGCAGAAACAGAAGGTAAGACAAGTTGTGAAGATCCAAGAGGTGCTATGATAGGAGACTCAGAATTTGTTGCACCGATAGTTATGGTTGGGGCCTGAGAATCTAAAGTAGCAACTTTGTGAGGTGATTGAGTAGAGGTAGCAACAAGTGTAGTGGATAGCGGTTGTGAAGATACAGCAGCAGGTGTGGTAGGGAGTGGTTGTAAAGATGCAGCAGCAGTCCTTCCTATACCCCATCCTCTGCCCTTGTCTATTCCTACTTGTCTTCTTCTTTTAGATCTATGGATATTTACACCAGATCTATTGTCAGCAGCAACAGCAGCTCCATTTAAGCCAGCCACATCATCTCCGTTGGTGGCAGCAGCAGCATCAACAGGCTTTGAAGTAACATAAATCAGTGGCAAGTTAATAGAAATTAAAGCAAGTTAAAGTAGTAAAATAGCAGCATGTGTAACATCCTATCACACAGAGCTTTACGCCTAAAAAGTAAAGCAAAGGTGGCGAGGCACTACGAACTCTAAAAACAAAAACATACTCATATAACAAGGATAATATAGCTAGGAATTTTGAAAAAGAAGCTAAGCAAAATGAAACAGAAAATCGCATCACTCACGATCAGATACACATAAAATGAATAGACAAAAACGAAAAGAAGGATCTACAAGATTGAGAAGAAGGCTAAAAATATAAATATACAAATCAGAGCTCTAAAGGTACAGATAACAAGCTCCAGACTCGACCTACGAAGCAAAGACGACCAGAGTATAAACATACATATATATAAAAGCCAACCATATCCAAAATACATAATACAAATCCTAGTTCTTCAAAGTCAACCTCTAAGAGGGACAAAACATGTTTTTATACAAAATCGGAGAAAGTACATATATAGCTAAGTACATAATATAAAGAGCCCCAAAGGATAAGTCTTCGCTTCCAATAGAAAGGCAAATCCAGCACGCTCAGTGAGGCGCATCACGTCCTGCATCTGAAAAATAATAAATACGTATGGAATGAGAACCGGAGGTTCTCAACATGGTAGAGGTGCCTACATAGATAATATATAAGGTTCCGGGAAAGCCAGAGGCCTTCATAGAACTCCGACACTCAGATTCAAACTTAAAATTAATTCTAAACCAAAAATCTCAGTAATCTATCTAAGAAAATTCTATTTCTACTCTAGATCTTCACCTCCTATCAACTCAAACTTCCTAATTACCAGTGGAACTACCCTCAGTGTCTGAGGGATCTTTCAGTTGCAAAGACATACAAAGCATACAAGTAATACACTATTAAGAAACAGATACAACAGTTAAATCATGTAGCATATAGACATATATAAACAAATAGGCAAACCAAACTATGAATACTCAAACAAATCATACAAATTCACATGATGCATGTCTTCTCTATGGCCGACGAGTCTCATCTGTCAGTTATACAGCCAAATCCGACATGTCTGGTAGCTAACCTTGGACAGATGGGGAGAGCTCATCCAGAAAGGAATAAGTGTTCGACCACACTTATGATGCAGGGTCAAAGGAATGAGATGGAAATAGTTTATAATTTCCATCCTAGAGCAAGTGGGGCGAACTGCAATCATTGCTACTACCCAAGAAGCTCAAATCATTATAACCCGGGGCAAGTGGGGCGAACCACACCCTTGCATCTACCTGGGAAGCCTCAATACTAACCAAGCTGGAGCAAGTGGGGAGCAACGACAACCCTTGCGTCTACCCAGGAGGTAAGTTTTCATATATCCAAGACAAACAAAGGAGGGGATCCTAACCTCCTACCATCTCGCTGGAGGCGATTTTACAATACCAGGAGGAATAAAGAAGGGGATCCTCACCTTCCATCATCTTCTGGGTCGCACTTTCAAGAAAGAGTGCTCAGATGAAACAATTATTCCTTAAAAAATAAGTTTTATAATATTAAAAATATATTTATGCGACCCTATCTTCTCTATACTCCGATATATTCTCCTTAATTTACTCAGTACACCCCATAGATCCACTCTAGTTAATTTACCCACAGTACTCTGTCATCCTAAGTCTCCGGCTCTAAATATAAAATAGAAACTACCTCTTTTATTTTACCCATACACTCTCGCCCATCCCAAAAGCCGAAACACTGGCTAGGAAAACTCAATTGGTAGTTACAGAGGTTTGGAGAACTAGAGGAATCATTTGAAACTTAAAAACATACTTTTCTGAAAATAGGGTTTCCGCATGGCCTGCGTATGCGGAAGTGTGAAATTGGACAATCTCGCGTGCGCTCTCCTTGTCCGCGTACGCAAGCCCTTGGGCAGGGAAACATCCCCGCGTCACGTAGCATTGCTCGCGTACACGAGCCTGTCATTTGGTCCATTCCGCATATGTACTCCATGTCTACGTATGCCGGATGTCTGGGCAGAGCCCAGAGTCCGTGTCACGTGCATGTCTGCGTACGAGCCTGTATCAGAAGCTTCAAAAAGCTGTTAAGTTTAAAAAAATCCATTTTTCACCCCCAACTTCAGATGCGCATAAATTTTTCGTTAAAAACCGTTTTTAATCCATTCTTTAAACATTATAAACTTCATAGACACAATTTTCAGTCAAGACAAATTTTACAAAATTTAAGGATCCGAAAGCCAAATTATGACCCGCCGAAGTTGCTCAAAAATTCAGTTTTACCAAAAAATTCTAAACCTCTATTTTTACCAAAACCTTACTTGTAAACCAATATTTCAAATCCCGAAATAACACCAACTATACTCAAACCATATCCATATCCTTTCCAACTCTTCCACAATATACCAATTATCCCATTTTAGCAATTCCAACCCAACCAATTAATACACCAAACAATCCACAATCAAACACAACACAATTCATGTATATATCAACATCACAACTCATAATCATCATCCACATCAATCATCATCTTATGCTCATAATAAACTCAATATTTTCACCAAAATTACTAAACATGAACAAGTTCACATAATTCAACATATTCTATGGTCAACTAGCTTAATTTTTCACGTAACATTACACATTATCTATGAGAAACCAAAATCATACCTTGGTCGATTCCTTTCTAAGCTCAAAATGCTACAATACAAGCTTCAAAGACTCCAAATTAACTCAAGCAAAATCTAGCCACCAAAACTTTGTCCCAAGAGCTCCAATTTACCAATTCAACTTCAATTCAACATAAACTCAAGTTAGTTCATACAATTCACTCAAATTAGTACTAGGACACACAAAATTGGACAAACCACAATGGTTTAGAGTTTTCTTACCTTAATCATTGATGATTGGGATAAAACCCAACAATTATCAAATGTTAGATTGTATCTAAACCACCAAAATTATCAAAATCACTCAAAACTCATTAAAATGCAAATCCAAAAAGAGAAATAAAATTGGACACAAATTACAAAGTGTTTTACCACTTTGTTCATATGGAATTGAAGAGAACTCTGAGATGAACGCGTGGCCGTAAACAATTCGTCAATCGGAGCTCCGAATTGAAAGTTACAAGGATTTGAAGTTGGAAGTGGAATACGGGATTAGGGTTCTATTACTTTTCTCTCTTCTCACTGTGAACTCCCCCTTTCACAATGAAATCAGAAATGTTTGTGGCTGCAGGGGGGAGAGAGGCTTATATGGGTTGGGCTTTGGGCCCAATATGGGCCCAGTTCAACCGGTTTAGTTTGTTGGCCCGATTTTGGACTAAAACTTTTAAAATTAATGTCAAAATTCATAAATTAAATATTTCTACTCCTCAAAACTATAAAATTTAATTTCCTAATTTCTTTGAATAATAATTAATTTATTGGCTAATTATTTATTAATTTTGCAGAGTTTACATCCTACCCATCTAATTAAGAATTTTGTCCCCAAAATTCAGATCCAGTTACCTGAAAATAGGTGAAAGTAGTCTTCTCTCATTTTTCACTTAAGTTCCCAGGTTTATTCCTCAGTTAAAGCTCGATTCTAAGAAACCTTTACTAACGAAACTCCTTTTCCACGTAGCCGCTTAACGCTGGTATTGTCAATTATAACCGGAGTTACTTGATGTGTTAGATCCTCTCTCAATTGCACTCGTTCAAGTTCTAAAACATGATTGGCATTAGCAGTGTACTTCTGAAACTGCGAAATGTGAAATACATCGTACCGGTTCGAAAGATGTGGGGGTAAAGTTACCCGATATGCCACCGGCCCAATCTCTTCAGAATTTAAAATAGTCTGTGCCACTAACTCAGGTCCCAATACACTTCGGCTGCAACCCATTAGTCTTGATTGCTCATTGATTCTAGTTTGTTACAGTGACCTTCAAGAATACAGGACTTCCTTATTCAAACCTGAAAAGTGTTCTCCTCAGGTCCTCATAACTCTTCTGTCAGCTTTTCGTAGTGAGAACCTTCACTTGATCGCTTTTCTATCGTCTCGGCTATCATTTTGAGATCTAAGACGCTTGATTCTCCGGTTTCATTTCAATATGGAGGCGATTCACACACCATGCAACCTTACTACCTCTCTGATGTATAGTCTTGCCAATTTTTTTAATGAATAGTTCACCTTATAACATGTCAAACGCTGAGTCACATGTGCCGCTACTTCATTCTTCACTCCAGGCCACTCAAAATATCCTCTTGAATCATGGTACATCTTAGTAACTTTAGGGTGAAACAAAAATTTGCTCTTGTGAGCTTCAGACAATCGTTTACGTGTCAATTTCTGGCATTAGGCACAATAATGTCTTCTTATACCTCCAAACCCCTTTTCTTATTCCTCCAAGTTCCTTCTTTGTCTCCCTCGATCTCTTCTTGATTTCCCTTGTTTAACAGACTTTAACATCCTTGGTAGCTCTCTGTCGTCTTGCTGCGCTTTCCTGAATTTTAGTCTTTCCATTGTTTGTAGTTGCAATTGATTCAATCTGACTCCTCTAGCCACTTTCTCAAAATCCAACTTAAGACTCTAAACTCACTTAACAATTCTTCTTCCTGAATCAGCATCCAAGTAACTCTTAGAAACTTCCTACTTAGGATGTCCGTCACCACATCAAGATGTTGCATCCGCGTGTATCCTAAGCCCTTCAAGAATGCATCGCAGTAATCATTAATTAGTTCATTAGGTTCAAGTATTACGAATACTGAAACTGAGGTTAATATTTCTCTCAAGGCTCAAAAGCTTTCTTCGCATTCAGGCATCCATACAACCAGTGCATCTTGGCGCGTCAACTTAATCATAGGCAATACGGTCGGCAAGAATTAAGGCTCCAAAACTCCTCTTAATATTGTATACTTACACACTTCATCTCCCGCATTCAGAAATATTGCTCTAAAGATCTAAAGTCTTAATAGTTATATCTAGAAATTATACGAGATGCTAACTATGCTCGAGTTGATTTCCAATAAGATATTAGGCTCAAAGGCGACTAAACAATATAAATGATGTTTGCTAGAAAGCAAAAGGATGTCACGTATGGTGATCAAACTAAGTCTTAGAAATAACGAAAGGCACAAGGAGAAGAATTAAAGTGCATATCAAGAAAGAAATTCAATTCAAAATCTTGATAGAGAGAGGTCAAAGCATATCGAATCAAGTAAGTCTCAGCTGATGTCAAAAGAACACAAGTTTGCAAAGGAGAGCAACTTCACTCACAGCAAGTTCTCAAGATTTTAGGGTTGCATGATTATACCAAGACAAGTTCAGGCTCATCCCAGAAGAGACAAAATTCATGCACGCAAGGAATAAAATTGGAAAGGTGGTCAAGTCATTAAGAAGAATTCGAAAATAGGATTTCAATGTAGGTTACAAAAAGAAATGCAAGATTGAGTTGAGAAGATTCGTCGGCACACTTTCTTCCTCGCATAAAGCTTCCTGTTATTGTCTTTCTTCTTCATCGACATACAGGTGCTCCCCATAGGGAAATACTTGGTCAAACCAATTTTTTCAACTAGCTCCTAAGCTCTGCCGATTCTAATGGGGTCACCTTATACGGCATAATTGAAACTGGTCCAGCTTCAAGCACAAATTTAATCGCAAACTCAATTTTTGTCTAAGATGGAAATTTTGATATACCTTGAGAAAATACCTCGGGAAACTCTCTCGTAATAGGAATTTGGTCTCTACTTCACTCGCCTCCTAGACAATTAGTAGCTAAAGGTTAAATTCGTGTCATTCCTCTTCCTCACAATTCAACATCACTGGATTTCAAATAATAATCATGCGCAACTCTCGAAACTTTTGATCCCTTAGGTATAAATCAAATTGAATGCTCGAAATAGTTTAACCCATTTCCGCTGCGTCACTCTGATTATTATCCTCTAAGAACCTAGCCACTCTTCTTTTTTATCCAAATATCACTCTGTCTTAACGATTGGAAGTCATCGATCAGTCATTCATTTAGAAATCACGATTCTTATAAATTAGTCATGCGTTACGAATGAATGCTACATACCAATATTATGCAAAGCAGTTAAAAATTCAGCTATTAATTCACAATTACGTCGGGTTTGAGAATCAGATTTAGCTGCATCTCGGCTTTTCCTATGTGGAGAATTCCAAGACATATGTCCTGGTTCCCCACACTTGTAAGCTACGCCTAGCCCAGCCCTGCATTGTTTGTCTTGATGATATCTTTTGCATCTCGGGCAAGCCAAATCATCTGAATGAGTATTAGTCTGCTCTTCTGCTTCATACCCCGACGATTATCATTCCTATGGTCAATGTTTTGGTGTTGAGGATGTGAAGTGACATAACAAACCCTCTTGAAACTCTAAATCTTTGGTGTAATCTTCTTTCCTTTCTTCTTTTTATGGAATCTTCGGCGGTCACTCCTTGCCACTATAGTCCTTCTTGAGCATTCTCCCGTTACTTGACCCGTGTTAAATAACTCCGGATAACTCACAATCTCCATTGGTACCACTGAACTAGGAATATTATTTTCACCCTCATGTTCATTACCACCTTCATTTCCATCTCTGGCTTGTTGTCTCATCTTATCCACTACTCGGTTAGTTGCAATAGTAGCAACATTGATGGCAGCAGCCACGTTCGCCATTGCAGTTACAAATTTGGTCAGACTACCTACTGGTACAATTACCTCGTTACCCCTCCATTCTTGACCTTGACAATGTCCACGAGACACCATTTGGTTCCTGTTTATACCAAGCAATCGATATCAAAGTGATCAGTTTCAATATCTCAAGTCTAGTGCTTTAAAGTCCCAAATGCATGCTCATGAACAAATATGCCACATATATCAGTTAAATATCCTAAATAGCATATACATAAACCCAGAGTATGATCAGAAGCACAGTCAATCCGTCCCTCAGGCTCTACAGGAACGAATTGCTCTAATATTATAATGTAACATCATACCACACAGAGCTTTACGCCTAGGACGTAAAGCAAAGGAGGTGCTCTGTGTGGTGAGGTGCTACAACCTCTAAAAACAAAAATACATACTCATATAACAAGGATAATATAGCTAGGAGCTTTGAAAAAGAAGCTAAGTAAAAAGAAACAGAAAATTGCATCACTCATGATTAGATACACGTAAAACGGATAGGCGAAAACAAAAGGAAGTATCAAACTCCAAAGGTACAGATAACAAGCTCCTGACTTGACCTGCGAAGCAAAGGCGGCCAGAGTATAAATATACAAATATATAAAAGCCAACCATATCCAAAATACAGAATACAAATCCTAGTTCTCCAAAGTCAACCTCTAAGAGGTACAAAACATGATTTTATACAAAATCGGAGAAAGTATGATAAGTTGAGAATTGGTGTCGATTTGGATTTTTTGTCAAAATAAGATCACTTCGTTGTAAGTATAGCCAAATCAACAACTAACTCTCAACATCAAATTTAATTCCTAAAGATGTCACAATCAACACAAAATAACCGGAAGTTTTAAATCCCGGGTCGTCTTCCCTAGCAGTTGCAATTAAGTGTACAATCATTGGCTATGAGAGAGAGAGAGAGAGAGAGAGAGAGAGCATGGGGGATTGGGAATGAAAGCAAGAAAGCAAGAAATGTAAATAGCAAGAATTGAAATAAGCATGCAAGGAATTGAAAAGAAGGCAATTAAAGGACACTTGGTAAGAAGTGGGTAATCTAGGTTTCCTATCCTAGTTGTGGACCACAAACATGGCAATTGTGTGGAATCAATCCAACTCAATCAATCCTCCTTGAGAATTAGTCAAAAGACGTAATTGATCTCAATCCATAAGTCCTAGTCAACTCACTAATTACTTAGTAAAAGACTAGCGTCAATGGAAACCAAATCAATGAACTGATCTCACACAATGCGGAATGGACATCCACAACTCAATTCCACCCAAACACCCAATTTCTCAACCAAGGAATTAAACGTGCAAGAAATTAAACATCAAAGCAATTAAAGTCAAAGCAATTAAATGCAAGAAAAGGAAATAGCAAGAAAGTAACTTAGCATGCAAGAAATTAAATTTAAGCAAGTAAAAGTCAAAGCAATAAAACTTCAAATGCAAGAAATCTCTTGGCAAGTAATTGAGAGCTAAGGCTACCTATCCTAGTCATTGACCACAAACATATGATGATTATGAAGAGTTAATCCTACTTAGTCAACCATACATTGAAGATAAGTCAAATAGGCATAGTTGATTTCAATCCTAAGTCCTATGTCAACACTAAGGGGTCACATAGAGTCCAGAGAGACCAAATCAACTAACTACTCTAATATATCAAACAAGAATGGACATTAATGACTCAAGGAACACCAAAGTCAACAATTTCAAGCCAAGAGTGGGGAAAAACTAAGTAAAAACTAAGCCAAGCATTTCATCAAACACTTGGTGTGCATGAAAATAAAATAATATTAAAATGCATTAATGATGAGCGGATATTTTATACGCTTTTTGGGGTTAATTTCATGTAGTTTCTAGTATGTTTTAGTTAGTTTTTAGTATATTTTTATTAGTTTCTTGGCAAAATTCATATTTCTGGACTTTACTATGAGTTCGTGTATTTTTTTGTAATTTCAGGTATTTTTTGGCTGAAATTGAAGGAGCTGAGCAAAAATCTGATTCAGGCTGAAAAAGGACTGCTGATGCTATTGGATTCTGACCTCCTTGTACTCGGAATGGATTTTTTGGATCTACAGAAGTCCAATTGGTGCAATCTCAATTGCGTTGGAAAGTAGACATCCAGGGCTTTCCAGCAATATATAATAGTCCATACTTTATTCGAGGATAGATGATGTAAACTGGCGTTCAATGCCAGTTCCATGTTGCATTCTGGCGTTAAACGCCAGAAACAGGTTACAAGTTGGAGTTAAATGCCACAAACAGGTTACAACCTGGCGTTTAACTCTAGAAACAGCCTAGGCACGTGTAAAGCTCAAGTCTCAGCCCCAGCACACACCAAGTGGGCCCCAGAAGTGGATTTCTGCACTATCTATCTTAGTTTACTCATTTTCTGTAAACGTAGGTTACTAGTTTAGTATTTAAACAACTTTTAGAGATTTATTTTGTATCTCATGACATTTTAGATCTGAAATTTGTACTCTTTGACAGCATGAGTCTCTAAACTCCATTGTTGGGGGTGAGGAGCTCTGCTGTGTCTCGATGAATTAATGCAATTATTTCTGTTTTCTATTCAAACACGCTTGTTTCTATCTAAGATGTTCATTCGCACTTCAATATGATGGATGTGATGATCCGTGACATTCATCACCATTCTCAACCTATGAACGCATGACTGACAACCACCTCCATTCTATCTTCGATTGAATGAGTATCTCTTGGATTCCTTGATCAGAATCTTCGTGGTATAAGCTAGAATCCATTGGCAGCATTCTTGAGAATCCGAAAAGTCTAAACCTTGTCTGTGGTATTCCGAGTATGATTCAGGGATTGAATGACTGTGACGAGCTTCAAACTCACAAGGGTTGGGCATAGTGACAGACGCAAAAGGATCAATGGATCCTATTCTAGCATGAGTGAGAACAGACAGATGATTAGCCGTGCGGTGACAGCGCACCTGGACCATTTTCACTGAGAGGACGGATGGTAGCCATTGACAACGGTGATCCACCAACACACAGCTTGCCATAGGAGGAACCTTGCGTGCGTGAAGAAGAAGACAGGGGGAAAGCAGAGATTCAAAAGACAAAGCATCTCCAAAACTCCAACATATTCTCCATTACTGCATAATAAGTATTACTTAATCCATGATCTCTTGTTCATTTGCAAGTCAACTGATAATCATAATTGATATCCTGACTAAGAGTTACAAGATAACCATAGCTTGCTTCAAGCCAACAATCTTTGTGGGATCGACCCTTACTCACGTAAGGTATTACTTGGACGACCCAGTGCACTTGCTGGTTAGTGGTACGAATTGTGAAAAGTGTGATTCACAATTCGTGAACCAATTAAAATAAATTCTAAAGCTACCAAAGCAAGAAAATAGCAATAACTACCAAAGAAAGCAATAATTGACATGGAAACATAAATTTGTATTAATTAGAATTAAGATAACAAAATTGTTCATTACATGAAAATTAACATAAAAGAGAAAATAACAAAAGAGATGAAGAAGATAAAGACAAGAAAGCATAGAAACATAAAGGAAACTACATTAAAACAAGAATTAAAGTGCTGAAATTAAAAGGAAACTAAGCTAAAAACTCTAATTCTAGAGAGAGGGGGGAGCTTCTCTCTCTAGAAACTAAGAGAAAACGTCATAAAAACTAAACCTAATTGCCCCCTTCATTCCTCTTCACTTTGGCCTTAAATAGCTTTAGAAAATGAGTTGGACTGGGTTTTGGAGGCCCAGAATTCGCCCCCAGTGATTTGCATTAATGACCTCACATGCATGCATGCGTGCGTACGCACAGTTGCGCAAAATTCCCATCGTGCGTACGCACAACATTTGGTGTGTACGCATCCTTGCACGAAGTCACCGTTGTGCGTACGCACGCATCATTGTGCATACGCATCTTTGTAGTAGCTTCCAAATCTCATTTTCTTCATGATTTCTTCCCTTTTTGATGCTCTTTCTTCATTTCTTCAACCCAAACTTGCCTTGAAAACCTGAAATCACTTAACAAATACATCAAGGCACCAAATGGGATTAAAGTGAATTAAAATTGACTAAATTAAGCACAAAGAGCATGTTTTCACTTTCAAGCACAATTTAGGGAGAAATCTCAAAAGCATGCTATTTAGATGAATAAATGTGGGTTTATGTGATGAAATCCACTCAAATTAAACCGAAATATATCGTAAAATATGGACTCATCAATTCTTCCACACTTAAACAATAGCATGTCCTCATGCTAAACACAACCAAAGGAGATGAATGAAGGGGTGAATGATTTATTCAATGCAACTACTTATATGCATGCAACTATACTAAATGCTAGCTATCTATATCTATACTATGATTCCTATAGAGTTTGGCAAAAACAAACAAAAGAATCTCAATCAATCCAAATCAAAGCTTAGGGCTAAGACAAAGCAAATATAGCAATATGATCAATGTCCAAAGATTGATTTGAAATTTTCAAAATTCATTTCAACAACTTGCAAGAAGATACAAGATAAACAATGGAAACATAGAATTGAGCAATTAAAATCCTCACCGGATGTGTTTACACTCTAATCGCTCAGTGTTTAGGGCTTAATCACTCAATCCTCCTTTAATTATGTTTCTCAAAGATTTGCAAGTCGTCTAACAATCAACTAATATTTGATGCATGAGTACAAATATCATGAGGACTTTTGTGGGTTGTAACGGGCTTAGGTAAGGGTAGGATTAATATGGTTAAGTGGGCTATTAGATTAGATCTTTGATTAGTTCAAGTACCCACCTAATCCTATATATCATCCTATATTCATAAGAAAACAATCCTAACTACCCATTTATCCCTTTCTCATATTCACTCATGCATTTTCTTTTCAATTCAACCACATATGCATATCTTATTTTCATTATTATATATATATATATATATTATTTTTTTTATTTTTAAAATTTTTTTCCAATTTTTTTTTCTTTCCTTCTTTTTTTTTTATTTTGACAAAGAGGAGATGCATATATTTCAAGTATAGAATGCATGAGTGTTTACCCATTTTCCAAATTTTCTCAATGATCCCCAAACTAAATTTCTACCAATATTTCCCACGAATTCCCCCCACACTTGATTAACACACACTCAAACCCAAGCTAATCAAAGATACAATCAATGGACATAATGGTTTTTTCACTTAGGGTGAATGATGTGCTTAAAATTAGAACAAAGGATTAAAAGGCTCAAAAAGTGGTTTACAATGGTAGATGTAAGGGTTGGCCATATGGGTTTAGTGAGTTTAATTTTAAAAATGGCCTCAATCATACTAAATACATTCAAAACAACAAATATAGGACATATAGACTAAAGCAAATCTAAGATCACAATCATAAAAGGAGTTTATCACACAAGAACAAAATTTTGTGGTTGATAATGTGAAACCACCCAATTGAAGCTCAAATCTCACCAGGTAATTTTTTCAAGCTCTTTTCTCTGTTCCTTAAAAAGATACTTCATGCAAGTTCAAAAACAAGTTTTCAAATCTAATCAATGGAATGCCCTAAAAGAGATTTCTTGAAAATTCTTTGTTGTTTTACCAAACTTATTTACTCTATCATGCAATCAAGCAAGTATTTACTATCATATACTATAAGCATTAAAGAGATATATACAAACAAACCAAACAAAAATGCAAACAAAAACAAAAATTTGCGAAAATTAAGGGAAAAGAACAAACAGAGTATTTCAAAGTGTCTAAGAAAAGAAATTTTACCCCCTTGAAGTTAGCGATCCTCCCCCACCCTTAAAGAATGCATGGTCCTCCGTGCATGCACATGATCCTGGGGTGAAGGACTGTGAGGCTCCACCTTCAGCTGGTGGGCTCCGGGGGCTCTGGGTTGCTATATAAACACATAAACAATCAATTGAGGAGAAGTAAGTTGTGTGTGGTGTGATGAAAGGTAATGTGTGTATTCTAAATACGCGCACAATTTAGAACACAGCACATTGATCGAGTAAAACAATAACCACAAAAGCAAAAGAAATAGCATGTTCCTCAATTAAGTGGTCCAGGTTTCAAGTGATGAATAAGCAACAACCAAGATACAAACAACCTAGGTAACCACTACCAAAGTGAATTGAGTATTTGAGCTATCGGATATTGAAATTGTGCAAGTGAAAGCGCAAAATTAATAGAAAATGGCACAATTAACAATAACCAATTCAATGATGAAAAGAGACTACTTATTCATTTTTAGGAATAATGAAATAATCACATGTATAAGGTGCTTATTATAAAAAGTGACAAGTCTTGATAAGAATCAAGTCAAGTCGACTCAAAAAATGCAAGGCATTAACAAGGAACAAATACCTTGTTATGTGATTATATTCACTAAAAACCATGATGAATAAATAGTTCAACTCAATTCACTAAATTCATTATGCACTTATAAAAATTTCACCTAATACGCAACATGTAAATGTGCAAATCCAATTAGGTGTTAGTAAGTTAAGGCAAAGTATAAGTGCATGGATGAAATTCAATCAAGCAACCCAATCAATATTAAGCAAACACTTGCAACTTATTTAATTAATAAACAACTAAAGCAAAACTAATATAATCTCTAAAGTAGAAATAAAATGCAAACAAAACAAAGCAAAGCAAGTAGAAAATAGGGTAAAAGTAAGAAAAGAGAGGGGTGGAAGGAAGAAGAAGAGAAGAAGTAGAGAGAAGAGAAGAAAAGAAGTAAAGTGAAAGAAAACAGAGGCGTGCGTACGCACAGGTATGTGTGCGTACGCACACAAGGCGGAATAGGGAAGGTGTGCGAGCGCACACTCTATGCGAGCGCTCCTGGCAGAAGAGGAATTGAGACGTGTGCACGCGCACAGGGTCGTGCGCACGCACAGGAGGTTTTTTTTGGGTTGAAGATCATGTGTGCGTGCGCACACAAGTCCGTGCGCACGCATAAAAGCATAAGAGGGCAGGGGTTCATACGCAAAAGTTGTGCCAACGCTTCCACCAGAAGGGAAGCAAGTTGGCATGCGGGCGCACAAGATTGTGCGCTCACACAAAGAGTGCGAAAAAGGCATGCATGTGTGCGTACGCACAGGAACGTGCGCACGCACAGGTGGCATAAGACAGGGGAATGTACGCGCACAAGGCGTGCTGGCGCTGCGAACAGAGGGCATAAAGGCTTGCGTTCGTACGCATAGCTGGGTGTGTATGCACAGAAGGTGAATTTTCGTTGCTGTGTGCGTGCGCACACCCTGTTTTTCCTAAAAGAATTTCTTCAAAATTCTAAGGCACCAAGCCTTAGTTCAACCAAAACTAAACACCAAAGCATGTAAGAACCCATAAATTCATGATCCAAACCAAAACTAACATACCTAACTCAAAATTAAACTAAATCTAAGCTAACCAATCAAACAAAAATGCAACAAACCAAAATATCTACAAAAAAAAAAAGAAGAGTTAGAACAATGTTACCAAGCACTTTTATTTAACGTCTTTAAGTTAGACAGTTGGGAGAGCCCTTGCCAAGGTGGTTTGTGCTTGACTTGTCCACCAAATGCTTGAATCTCTAATGTCCTTCGGGATCCCAATCCTAACCATTAACAAAGACAACCAAAAAGTAAGCTATTTATATATTAACATATTTACAATAGCCACTAACTTTACACCATTGTAACTCCCCGACAACGGCGCCAAAAATTTGATAAGTTGAGAATTGGTGTCGATTTGGATTTTCTGTCAAAATAAGATCACTTCGTTGTAAGTATAGCCAAATCAACAACTAACTCTCAACATCAAATTTAATTCCTAAAGTTGTCACAATCAACACAAAATAACCGGGAGTTTTAAATCCCGGGTCGTCTTCCCTAGGAGTTGCAATTAAGTGTACAATCATTGGCTATGAGAGAGAGAGAGCATGGGGGATTGGGAATGAAAGCAAGAGAGCAAGAAATGTAAATAACAAGAATTGAAACAAGCATGCAAGGAATTGAAAAGAAGGCAATTAAAGGACACTTGGCAAGAAGTGGGTAATCTAGGTTTTCTATCCTAGTTGTGGACCACAAACATGGCAATTGTGTGGAATCAATCCAAATGAATTAATCCTCCTTGAGAATTAGACAAAAGGGTGTAATTGATCTCAATCCGTAAGTCCTAGTCAACTCACTAATTACTTAGTGAAAGACTAGCGTCAATGGAAACCAAACCAATTAACTATTCTCACACAATGCGGAATGGACATCCACAATTCAATTCCACCCAAACACCCAATTTCTCAACCAAGAGTGTGAAAACTAAACATGCAAGAAATTAAACATCAAAGCAATTAAAGTCAAAGCAATTAAATGCAAGGAAAGGAAATAGAAAGAAAGTAACTTAGCATGCAATAAATTAAATGAAAGCAAGTAAAAGTCAAAGCAATAAAACTTCAAATGCAAGAAACCTCTTGGCAAGTAATTGAGAGCTAAGGCTACCTATCCTAGTCATTGACCACAAACATATGATGATTATGAAGAGTTAATCCTACTTAGTCAACCTTACATTGAAGATAAGTCAAATAGGCATAGTTGATTTCAATCCTAAGTCCTATGTCAACATTAAGGGGTCACATAGAGTCAAGGGAGACCAAATCAACTAACTACTCTAATATATCAAACAAGAATGGACATCAATGACTCAAGGAACACCGAAGTCAATAATTTCAAGCCAAGAGTGGGGAAAAACTAAGTAAAAACTAAGCCAAGCATTTCATCAAACACTTGGTGTGCATGAAAATAAAATAATATTAAAATGCATTAAAATAAATTCTAAAGCTACCAAAGCAAGAAAATAGCAATAACAACCAAAGAAAGCAATAATTGACATGGAAACATAAATTTGCATTAATTAGAATTAAGATAATAAAAGTGTTCATAACATGAAAATTAACATAAAAGAGAAAATAAAAAAAGAGATGAAGAAGATAAAGACAAGAAAGCATAGAAACATAAAGGAAACTACATTAAAACAAGAATTAAAGTGTTGAAATTAAAAGAAAACTAAGCTAAAAACCCTAATTCTAGAGAGAGGGGGGAGTTTCTCTCTCTAGAAACTAAGAGAAAACAACATAAAAACTAAACCTAATTGCCCTCCTTCATTCCTCTTCACTTTGGCCTTAAATAGCTTTAGAAAATGAGTTGGACTGGGTTTTGGAGGTCCAGAATTCGCCCCTAGTGATTTGCATTAATGACCTCACATGCACTAGGTGGTGCGTACGCATAGTTGCTCAAAAATCCCATCGTGCGTACGCACGACATTTGGTGCATACGCATCTTTGCACCAGCTTTCAAATCTCATTTTCTTCATGATTTCTCCCCTTTTTGATGCTCTTTTTTCATTTCTTCAACCCAAACTTGCCTTGAAAACCTGAAATCACTTAACAAATACATCAAGGCACCAAATGGGATTAAAGTGAATTAAAATTGACTAAATTAAGCACAAAAGAGCATGTTTTCACTTTCAAGCACAATTTAGGGACTAAAAAGCATGCTATTTAGATGAATAAATGTGGTTTTATGTGATGAAATCCACTCAAATTAAACCGAAATATATCGTAAAATATGGACTCATCAAAGTACATATATAACTAAGTACATAATATAAAGAGCTCCAAAGGATAAGTCTTCGCATCCAACTGAAAGGTAAATCCAGCACGCTCAGCAAGGCGCGTCATGTTCTATATCTAAAAAACAACAAATATGTTTGGAATCGGTTCTCAGCATGGTAGAGGTGTCCACATAGATAATATATAAGGTCCCAGAAAAGCCAGTGACATTCCTAGAACTTTGACACTCATATTCAAACTTAAAATTAATTCTAAACCAGAAATATCGGTAATCTATCTAAGGGGATTCTGTTTCTACCCTAGATCTTCACCTCCTGTCAACTCAAACATCCTAATCACCGGTGGAACTATCCTCGTTGTCACCTCTGCTAGCATGAGAATTTCTCAGTTACAAAGACATACAAAGCATACAAGTAATACGCAATTAAGAAACAGATACTGCAGTTAAGTCATGTAGCATACAGAAATATATAAATAAATAGGCAAAATAAACCATGAATACTCAAAAAAATCATACAAATGCACATGTGCATGTCTGCCCTATGGCCGTGGAGTCTCATCTGTCGGTTATCCAGCCAAACCCGACATGTCCGGTAGCTAACCCTGGACAGTTCCTGTGTACGTGCATCCCCATGCTAAAAAATTATAATCATTCAATATATATACATATATAAATCCATGGGAAGAGCTCATCCGAAAAGGTATAAGTGTCCGGCCACACTTACAATGCAGGGTCAAAGGAATGAGATGCAAATAATTTATAATTTTTATCCTGGAGCAAGTGGGGCGAACCACAACCCTTCCTACTACCAGGAAACTCAAATCATCATAACCCGGAGCAAGTGGGGCAAACCACACCCTTGCATCTACCCGGGGAGCCTCAACCAACTAACCTAGAGCAAATGGGGGTGAAACCACAACTCTTGCGTCTACCCAGGAAGTCCAGTAAGTACGTTCTAATATGTCAAGGAGGAACAAAGGAGGGGATCCTAATCTCCCACCATCTCGCTGGAGGCAAGTTTACAATACCAGGAGGAACAAAGAAGGGGATCCTCACCTTTCACCGTCTCTTGGGATCATACTTTCAAGAAAGAGAGTTCAGATGAAACAATTATTCCTTTAAAAAATAGTTTTATAATATTAAAAATATATTTATGCAACCCTATCTTCCCTATACTCCGATATGTTCTCCTTGATTTACTCAATACACCCCAAAGACCCGCTTTGGTTAATCTACCCACAATACTCTATCATCCTAAGTCTTTGGCTCTAAATATAAAATAGAAACTACCTCTTTTATTTTACCCGCACACTCTCGCTTATCCCAAAAGCCTAAACACTAGCTAGAGAATCTCCATTGGTAGTTAGAGGTTTGGAAAACTAGAGAAATGGTTTGAAACTTAAAAACACACTTTTTGGAAAACAGAAGTTCCGCGTACGCAGGTCATGTCCGCGTATGCGGAAGTGTGAAATTGGACAATCTCGCATGCACGCCCCTTACCCGTGTACGCGAGCCCTTGGGCAGGGAAACATCCCTGCATCGCGTAGCGTTGGTCTCGTAAGTGAGCTTGTCATTTGGCCCATTTTGCGTATGCACGCCATGTCTGCATACGCGGGACATCTGGGCAGAGTCCAGGGTCCGCGTCGTGTGCATGTTCGCGTGCACACATGTATCAAAACCTTCAAAAAGTTGTTAAGTAAAAAAAAATCAATTTTTCATGCCCAACTTTGGATGCGCATAACTTTTTCGTTAAATACCGTTTTTAATCCGTTTTTCAAACATTATAAACTTCACGGACCTAATTTTTATTCAAGACAAATTTTACAAAATTTAAGGGTTCAGAAGCCAAGTTATGGCCCGTCGAAATTGGTTAAAAATTCAATTTTACCAAAAATTTCCAAACTTCTATTTTTAACAAAACCTCACTTCAAAACCATTGTTTCAAATTACTAAACTCAATAATAAACTCAATATTTTCACCAAAATTACTAAACCTTAACAAGTTCACATAATTCAACCTATACTATGGTCAACTAGCCTAAGTTTTCACGTAACATTACACATTATCTATGAGAAACCAAAATCATACCTTAGCTGATTCCTCCCTAAGCTCAAAATGCTACAATACAAGCTTCAAAGACTCCAAATTAACTCAAGCAAAATTCTAGCCACCAAAACTTTGTCCCAAGAGCTCCAATTTGCCAATTCAACTCCAATTCAACATAAACTCAAGTTAGTTCATACAATTCACTCAAATTAGTACTAGGGCACACAAAATTGGACAAACCACAAGGATTTAGAATTTTCTTACCTTAATCATTGATGATTGGGGTAAAATCCAATAATTATCAAATGTTAGATTGTGCCTAAACCACCAAAATCATCAAAATCACTCAAAACTCATACTATAACACAAATCCAGAAAGAGAAACAAATATGGGCACAAATTACAAAGTGTTTTACCATTTTATTTAGATAGAATTGAAGAAGACTCCGAGACGAACTCGTAACTGCAAACAGCTCGTCAATCGGAGCTCCGGATTGCAAGTGACAAGTATTTGAAGTTGTAAGTGGAATAACACTACTAGAAAAGATGTTTTAGCGACAAAATTTTAGCGGCAATAACATAATTGCCACTAATTCTTTAATTTAAGTTATATTTTGTGGCAATTATATATTTGTCATTATTAATATATTACTATATATTATAATGGCAATTGTCTTTATTGCCGCTAATAAATACAAGAAAAGTTCTTTTTAGTACAAAATTTTTAGTGGCAATAAAGTTATAGCTAGTATTGTTATTATTAAAATAATTTTTTTTATAACAATTGTCATATAGATTGAGTTATTGCTTACCCTTCTTGGAATTTGGCGTAAAAAGTGTTGACTCAGATATTCAGAGAGAGAAAGACCTAGCTTATGTTGAAGGTGAAGAATGGTCTCAATGTTGAAACCCTTAGCTCGTCGTAGTTGTCGCTGTAGCCATCGCCACTGCCGTCGAGCAAAGGTGCCTCCTCCACCAACGCATCTCCATATCTGGCAGCAATTCCCAAACCAAACTTCTGAGATCGATCGAGAGAAAGCACTTCTTCGCGAACGACGTTGTCGCTGTATTCGACTCTGCCATTGCCTCCTCTTCACAACATCACACCTCTGCCGCTTGCACTGTCGCCTCTGTCACCGTCACCAACGATTGTTGCTGCTCCTCTATTTCTCTTTGGTGGCCAAATTTGTTGCATTGTTCGTTGCTGCTCTGCTCTTCTGTTTCTCTCTGGTAACAATTGCTACTTCTCCCTCTCGACATATTTTTCAATTGTTAAATTTTCCTTTTGCTCAATTAATAATTTGGTTTGAATATTGAGAAGCCTGAGTTTTCATTTTTAGTTTTATCTTCTTTTGTCTAATTTGAGAGAAGAGAGTTCATAGAGACATTGTCTGTTTGTCATTATTGATGGGTAATTTTTTCATCATTCTATTGTATTTTGGTGTACATAGGAAAGTATAGGGGTGTTCATTACTTTTGGTATTTTTTAATAGGTTTAGCTGCATTCTCCAAAAATCAACTATTAAATATGTTGAGATCAGCGGCATTACTTAGCCTAATTGCTCATTTGAATCATATTACTTTACCACCATCAAAGCTTGGTGGTGACTTTTTCATAGCAGATGCAAGATACACATAAACCATAAATTAAATATACTCTACTTGAGCAATGAACATGTCAACAAATACAAATTGATTTAACGAAATTATTCTCTTTTCTTGATATTTTGACAAAAAACTTACTGGATAGGCGTTCGTAAATTCGTTCTCAACGAGTAATAAAAAAAAACTTATGTTAAAACTTCACTTCTTATCTGTTTTAAACTTTTGCATATTAGAGAACACTCACATTAATTGGTTTCCTTTGGATAAAAAAAACTAATACAAAACTTTTCACTACTAATACGCTCTTCTAATGATTGGGACAGTTGCATCCAAATTTTTTAAAACAAATTGCAAAGCACTAAAATCGAGGACTGTTCAAATATGTTAGATCTTTTTACAGGTACTTCTGTCATTGGAATGATGAATTTCAGGCACTTTTTGTCATTGGAATGATGAATTTCAGGCACTTTATTCACACACACGCACGCACGCGCGCGCGCGCACACACATTGATTCTACTAAAATAAAGCATTATTTTGATATTTATTAATCAAAATTTTAGGTCCCAATTGTTGCATAAATGGTTTAAGGCTGGAATTATTTGCTACTTATGAACCACAAGCATCATCAACAAAGAATTTGATACATATATCACAAAGTAAGTATTTCAATTAGAACATAATATCTGAGAACTTTGTTATTGATGGGTATTTTTCATTAGGTATTCTATATTGAAAGTCTTATCTTATTGATATATTTATCACAAAGTACATCTTTCAATTAATAATTTTATTTTATAAATTTTCAATAACAAGTTATTGTTTGATTTGAAGCATTTTATTTATATTTTTATAAAATTCTAAGTTAATGAATAATGTTTCTTCATATGTGGCTTTTGATAAACCCTTATTCTTGTATGTTCCTACTTGTCAATTTGAATAGATATAAGAACAGAAAAAATTACAAAGTATAAATATAGAAATCGAGAAGAAAAGATACAATACTATGGACAACCTAGTCCTCCTCCTTATGATATGGCTAGCATTCCAAAAGAATTTCCACTTTTCTTTGGCTATGGAGGGGCAGATATGTTAGTTGATATAAAGGATGTCCAAATTTTGCTACTTGTTATATATGTTTTTAAAGTGTGAGGTATGCTATCCTGTTTCTATTGTTGTCTGTTTTTTTATAGTTGTAAAGTGTTAAGTCATGATATCTAATTTCTAGTTAATCACTCTTGCTTCTAAATTCTTCTGTGAAAGACTCTGAAGGGCAATGTGGTCATGATGAAATCAGAAAGAGAAGATTGACGTTAGGATTTTTGCTAGTAAAGAATTTCATAAAAACAGTCGCGTTGTAGATATAGTCTCTAAACCGACAGAAATCCCTTCGTACAAACGTTTTGGTTGTCACAAGTAACAAACCCCTTTGAAATTGATAACTGAGTATTCAAACCTCGGGTCGTCTTCTCAAGGAATTGCAGAGAGGTATGTTCTTATTATTGGTTATGAGTTTGTAAATTGGGGTTTTGGAAGTAAGGAGAGAATATGTTATATGACAAGTAAAATAAAATAATAATAATAAAATCTCTTGGCAAGGTATAAGAATTAGAATTCCTATCCTAGTTATCCTTATCAAGTGTGAAGAGAATTGGGTTTTAATCCCACTTGGTCAGCCTTTATTAAACAAAGGAAGGTTAAGTGGACTGATTAGCTTGATTCTCAAGTCCTAGTCAACTCCTGTGGAGAGACTAGTGTTAGAGCAATTCTAGCTAAAGCAAAATCTGCCAATTTCAATCACTTGCTGAGTTTGATGACTCAAGTACTACCAATCACTTGACCAAAGCCAAAAGGGAGAAAAATATCTAAATTAAATTAAAAGCATCAATATAAGCAAAGCAATCTTAAATCTGAAAATACCTCGAATTGTATTAACAAAAGAAATTAAATCTGGCATAGATGTTCATAAATTAAATTGAGAAAATAAATAAAAATAAAGAACCTGGGATTGAGAGTCACTCCTAAAACTAAGAAAAATCCTAAATCCTAATCCTAAGAGAGAGGAGAGAACCTCTCTCTCTCTAAAAACTACATCTACTCCTAAAATTGTAAATATGAAAGCTTCTTTATAAATGGATGCATTCTCCCACTTTATAGCCTCTAATCTGTATTTTCTGGGCCGCAAACTGGGTCAGAATTAGTCCAGAATTCGCTGGTCTCGAATTTTAATGCGCTGATTTCCGTCACTGCGACGCGGCCGCATGGATCACGCAGTCGCGTCGCCTAGAATCAGGGGAACTATAGCATATTATATATCAAATCGAAGCCCCAGACGTTAGCTTTTCAACGCTACTGGAACCGCATCGTT
The DNA here is from genome assembly GCF_000816755.2 of Arachis ipaensis. Lineage (NCBI taxonomy): Eukaryota > Viridiplantae > Streptophyta > Magnoliopsida > Fabales > Fabaceae > Arachis > Arachis ipaensis. The sequence continues at coordinate 95,136,980 of NC_029794.2, forward strand.
TGGACCTTTGTAGCAAAAGTTATAGCCGTTTGAGTACAGAGAGGTCAGGCTGGACAGCTTAGCAATTTTTCCAACTTCTTGCATTCCTTCCACTTTTGCATGCTTTCTTCCCATCCTCCAAGCCATTCTTGCCTTATAATATCTGAAAACACTTAACACACATATCAAGGCATCTAATGGTAATAAGAGAGGATTAATAATAAGCAAAAATAAGATCAAAGAAGCATATTTTCAATCAAAACACAAATATTAGGAAGGAAATATAAAACCATGCAAATAGTATGAATAAGTGGGTAAAGAGTAGATAAAAACCACTCAATTGAGTACAAGATAAACCATAAAATAGTGGTTTATCAACCTCCCCACACTTAAACACTAGCATGTCCTCATACTAAGCTCAAGAGAAGCTATAAAAATGAAGAGGAATGGTATGAAATGCAACCTATGAATGCAACTACATGCTAAATGCTTTGATCTCACAGGTTGTGTGTTCTTTGGCTTAAAAACCATGTTCCAAATACAACTTCAAACAAGTTTTAACATAAAATTTTTTTTCAAATTAGTGAAATGCTATAAAATTTCTTGAAAAAGAAAATATTACTTTAACCAAGTAGTAACTAAATGCATAAAATCAAATAAACATGCAATTAAATATGCAAATGCAACAACTAACAAGAAAAAAAATAAAACATTGGTGTTTGAGATAGGAAGGTACTAACCCACGGAGATCGGTATCGACCTCCCCACACTTAAAGATTGCACCGTCCTCGGTGCATGCTAAGATGTGCAGGTGGACGGGTTGTTCCAACTGATGCTTTTCTTCAAGGACTGTGCAGATGGATTTGTTTGTCTCCTCTTAAGAAGTTTTTCCGCTCCCTTCATGGTGGCCATCCTGAAAGAAGAGGGAAAAGAAAAAGTAACCAAAAAATAAGGATAGAAAATAAATAAAATATGGGTGTTAATGCCAGATAATAAGGGTCTCATTTACATGGTAGCTACAACACGTAAGTGAGAAAACAATAGAAGCCATGGCATGCCAGTGGTATAAAATTTGTATAGGGGATGAGTGTGGGTAATGGAAGTATCAATACAAGCTCATGTCAATGCAAATGGAGTGCAAGTATCATAAAAAATTGGTATTGGCAGATAATTAATATCATCCCACAGTGTAAAACAAGTTACCAAAATAAATTCAAGAAAAGATGCAACAGTTGAATAAAAATTTTTTTTAACACCAATAGAAAAATAAAAAATTCAGAAAAGAAAATAAAAATATGCAAAAATGCAATGAATGAAAATATGTAAATAAATTAAATAAAATAGAATGGAGGTGAAAGAAAATAAGAAAGGAAGAAGAAAGAAATAAGAAAAGATAAGAAGAATAAGGATTCGGAGAAGAAAAGATAAGAAAATTGGCACTAATCTGGATAGGTTGTGCGACGCTGGCGACGCGGTCGCGTGGGTGACGCGGTCGCGTGGTGCGCAATAAGGTTAGGTGACGCGGACGCGTGAGGCATGCGATCGCGTGACTTGATTTGTGCTAGTGGCGCGAGTGCAGCCTCGCGGTCGCACAACTCTCTGTTCAAAACTTAGTATTGCCAAAATTCTGGGTGACGCGATCGCGTGGGGCATGCGATCGCGTGAGTGGCCATCATGGGGATATGACGCGGACGTGTGAGGCACGCGTTCGCGTGGTGAGGCTTGGGCTTCCAGCACGATTCCAGCCCAACTCCAGCTCAACCTTCGGCCATGCACCCGGGTGACGTCGATTTTCAGGTCACGCGGCCGCGTGGGTGACGCGGTCGCGTGGGAGGCCAAAGTTTCCTTGTGACGCGGACGCGTCGGCGACGTGGTCGCGTGGGGTGATTTGTGCCATTGGCATGCCTTCAGCGCTGTTCCTGCGTAACTCTCTGTTCATATTAATATTGTCTCCTATCTCCTTGCGACGCGGACACGTCGCTGATGCGGTCGCGTCGCGTGCTCGCTTTTTTTTTTAAGTCTGAAATAATGCAGAATGCAGTGTTAATATGAATGTGATGCAAAACTCCAGGTTCAATATAACAAAATAAAATAAAATTCAAAAACAAATAAAACTAAATAAAAATGAAAAAGGAACAATCATACCATGGTGGGTTGTCTCCCACCTAGCACTTTTAGTTAAAGTACTTAAGTTGGACATTTGGTGAGCTTCCTGTTATGGTGGCTTATGTTTGAATTCATCCAAGAATCTCCACCAGTGTTTGTGATTCCAGTAACCCCCGGGGTCCCAAACTGGGCATATAAAACCCTTGAGCAGCTTCAAAAAGATTCTTAGGCTCCCGAGGTGTTGGATGTCAGAACAGATTCCAGGATCCCAAACCTTGCTTTTACACCCATTTTTGTCGGGATCTGTATTTTTTCAGCCGGGTGATAAGTAATTTGAATTCTCACTGCAGCTACCAAACAGCTTCCTAGACCCATTTAATTGAGCTCTGCACCAACCTTTGCGTTTAAACTTAAAACTTCCAACCATAATGAACCTTGCAGGACAATTCTTACCACTGGCCATCTTCCTCTTACTCTTAATGCCACAAAGAGCTCTAAGTTGACCATCCGTCTCCAGTAGCCCATATTCAAGTGGGGTTAGAAAGCTATGGGATATGAATTTTACCCACTTGAATGTTGTGAAGGATGATGGCAACTTAGGGGGAGGCATTTTTAATGAAATTGTAAGCTCCACTCCCTTGTGCTCTTTTCTGATAATTACCACCTCTTTGCAAGCTTCTTCAATTTCAACCTCTTCCTCTTGGCAGCTCTCTTCCAATTTAATCTCCTCTTCATTGCTTTCCAAGGGCATGGGAGGTTGTGCTTCTTCTTCTTGAATCTCCATCTCTTGATCAACCTCTTCCAAGTCTTCAACTATGATATGCTTTGGAGGTTGTACACCCTCCTCAGCATCAATTTCAACCGTCTCGGAAGGAGACTCTATGTCTTGACTTTCCCATGGAAGTTCTGCATCTCCTAAGTCTTTAACCACTTCTTCTTCTTCAATAATTCTGGCTTCCTCTACTTGTTCCAGTACAAAGTCATGCTCCGTATTGTTCACTAGAGTTTCTAGTATCTCCTTCATGCTACGTTCTTCATTAGATTGTCCACATGAAGCCATGGGGGTTCCTTGAGTGTCCGAACGTCGGGAAGCTAATTGACTCATTATTACTTGCGCCCATTGATGAATGGTTGCCTGACATCGATCCACTGTTTTCTTGAGACGATCCTTTGCCTCTTGATGCACTCGGCTTTCATAAATAGGATCATAGTGCTCTTGGATTGATGGATATGGAGATGGTGAATATTGAAGTGGTGGTTTTTGTGAGTAATTGGGTTGGAATTGGGGTGGTTCTATATATGGTTCATATGGCTCATAAGGTTGTTAGTATGGTGGTTGAGGGTTAGGGTCATATGGAGGTGAATGGTGGAAAGAGGCTTGTGAGTATGGTGATCCAAAGTCATGTTGAGGAAAGGGTTCATAGGCATATGGTGGTGGTTGTTGATAGTTCACTGGAGGTGGTTGTTGCCATGAGGGTTGATCAAATCCTTGTGGCTCCTCCCATCTTTGATTGTTCCAACCTTGATGCCTGTTCTCATTGTAATTTCTTCTTCTTGCAACATTATTGTAACCAGACTCATAGCCAAAGGGGTGAGAGTTCATAGTAGCAAATAAAAAAATTAAAAACAAAAATAAAAATAAATTTAAATTAAAAGGTTATTTAAATTTTGAATTTGAAAATTTTGAAATTTGAATTTTGAAATTTGATTTTTGAAATAAGATAAGATAAGATAAAAATTTTAAAAATAAAAATCTGAAATTTTTTTTCCGAAAAAATAATAAAAAATATTTTTGAATTTAATGTGGAAAGAGAAAAATAATAAAATGACACCAAATTTCAAAATTTTAGATCAAAACGAAGAAAACAACTAAGAACAGCTTGAAGGTCAAGATGAACGTGAAGAACAGCTTGAAGATCAAGATGAACACTAAGAACAAATTTTTAAAAAATTTTTTTAATAACTAAATAAAAACAAATAACCTCTTAATTTATGGAAAAGCAAAAAAAAAAACAAAAAACAAAAATAAAAATAAATAAATAAGCAAAAATAAAATATTTACAATAACTAATAATAAGGCAGATGTTTGCAATTCTCCGGCAACGGCGCCATTTTTTAACGTTAGAATTTTTGCCAGTAAAGAATTTCATAAAAACAGTCGCGTTGTAGATATAGTCTCTAAACCGACAGAAATCCCTTCGTACAAACGTTTTGGTTGTCACAAGTAACAAACCCCTTTGAAATTGATAACCGAGTATTCAAACCTCGGGTCGTCTTCTCAAGGAATTGCAGGGAGGTATGTTCTTATTACTGGTTATGAGTTTGTAAATTGGGGTTTTGGAAGTAAGGAGGGAATATGTTATATGACAAGTAAAATAAAATAATAATAATAAAATCTCGTGGCAAGGTATAAGAATTGGAATTCCTATCCTAGTTATCCTTATCAAGTGTGAAGAGAATTGGGTTTTAATCCCACTTGGTCAG
>NC_029794.2:95142512-95151856 GCF_000816755.2 Arachis ipaensis
GTTTTGGTTGTCACAAGTAACAAACCCCTTTAAAATTGATAACCGAGTATTTAAACCTCGGGTCGTCTTTTCAAGGAATTGCAGGGAGGTATGTTCTTATTATTGGTTATGAGTTTGTAAATTGGGGTTTTGGAAGTAAGGAGGGAATATGTTATATGACAAGTAAAATAAAATAATAATAATAAAATCTCTTGGCAAGGTATAAGAATTGGAATTCCTATCCTAGTTATCCTTATCAAGTGTGAAGAGAATTGGGTTTTAATCCCACTTAGTCAGCCTTTATTAAACAAAGGAAGGTTAAGTGGACTGATTAGCTTGATTCTCAAGTCCTAGTCAACTCCTGTAGAGAGACTAGTGTTAGAGCAATCCTAGCTAAAGCAAAATCTGCCAATTTCAATCACTTGCTGAGTTTGATGACTCAAGTACTACCAATCACTTGACCAAAGCCAAAAGGGAGAAAAATATCTAAATTAAATTAAAAGCATCAATATAAGCAAAGCAATCTTAAATCTGAAAATACCTCGAATTGCATTAACAAAAGAAATTAAATCTGGCATAGATGTTCATAAATTAAATTGAGAAAATAAATAAAAATAAAGAACCTGGGATTGAGAGTCACTCCTAAAACTAAGAGAAATCCTAAATCCTAATCCTAAGAGAGAGGAGAGAACCTCTCTCTCTCTCTCTAAAAACTACATCTACTCCTAAAATTGTAAATATGAAAGCTTCTTTATGAATGGATGCATTCCCCCACTTTATAGCCTCTAATCTGTGTTTTCTGGGCCGCAAACTGGGTCAGAATTAGCCCAGAATTCGCTGGTCTCGAATTTTAATGCGCTGATTTCCGTCACTGCGACGCGGCCGCATGGATCACGCGGTCGCGTCGCCTAGCGTCAGAGAAACTATAGCATATTATATATCAAATCGAAGCCCCGGATGTTAGCTTTTCAACGCAACTGGAACTGCATCGTTTGGACCTCTGTAGCAAAAGTTATAGCCGTTTGAGTGCAGAGAGGTCAGGCTGGACAGCTTAGCAATTTTTCCAACTTCTTGCATTCCTTCCACTTTTGCATGCTTTCTTCCCATCCTCCAAGCCATTCCTGCCTTATAATATCTGAAAACACTTAACACACATATCAAGGCATCTAATGGTAATAAGAGAGAATTAATAATAAGCAAATATAAGATCAAAGAAGCATGTTTTCAATCAAAACACATAATTAGGAAGGAAATATAAAACCATGCAAATAGTATGAATAAGTGGGTAAAGAGTAGATAAAAACTACTCAATTGAGTACAAGATAAACCATAAAATAGTGGTTTATCAAAGATCAAATGTTAAGTACTTTGAAGATAAAAGACAGCAGTCCTGGGTTTAAGAAGATGCTTTGGTCTGCTGCACAGAAATTTCTTAACTCCAAAACTATTACGAAAATACTAGTAGAGACATCCAACTAATAATATATCATATGCTCTTCTCCTGCATTGCCACTAAATTTATGTTAATTTCTAAAATTTTCAGATTCTTGAACCTAAGTCTTTGTGTAAATTACTTGAAGTCATCGACTCTAGGTATATGACTGTGCATTTCTCACACTCACTTCATTTAAGTTCTATTACTTTTTAATTGATTTGGAATTTATATATGAATTTGTACAGTCAGTTGCTAGACTTTTTGGGTGGCTCATGTACATGTCCTAACGAAGGTGGATGTCTTAGGTCTAACAAGGGTCCATGGAGTGATCCTGATATAATGAAGGTAATCTCTCTCTCTCTCTCTCTCTCTATATATATATATATATATATATATAGTTTTAGTCCTTAATTGGTTCAAAGAGCTTGTCTGTTCATTTATTTTTACAGTTGTTATGCCAATGCTGTATTCTAGTGCTTAGTATTTACACCACTCCTGATTGCATATTTTCTTCAAGGACTATATCCTAAAGCTAGTGTTATACTCAACAGGCATGCCATTGACACAATGCAATTTGTTTTCCTTATGGATGCTGGAGTTGATGTATCTGGCTCATTGGAAGAGGACACTACTTTAATTAGTCTAATATTCGGGGGTTACCTTAGATCAAAGGTAATTTATATTTATATATTGAAATCTAATAAACTATTGTGTTTTCCCATTTCCTATGTTATAATGCACCAATATAGGGTTGTCATGCTTTTGCAATAGATAAATTTCTATCATTTTAAGATCCATTAATTCAAATAATGTGGAGAGTAAACATACACCGCATACTAAAAGGGGACATAGCAATCCTGCAGAAAGCTCTTCGACGATTTACAAGTACTGATTCTTTGGATGGAGAAAACAAGTACCACTGTGTCAGGTTGGTTGGTCCTAGAGGGGCCTTTTTAAAAGTTTCAGTGTTGTTATATAATAGGAACTTGAATTTTGTTTTAAGATATAAATACTAGTTCCTTAAATCAGTGTAGGCATTTGTAATCCTGCAAAAAAGGATTAAGTCCTAAAAAATGTTTGAACTTTAAAAAGAGAAAGTCACTCCTAGAGTGTCTGCATATATGGAAGCTCTAGCTAGCCTTCTTCCATGCTTGTAGAATCTTGTTTGGTGTACAAGTATTTTTAACATTGGCATTTTACGTGGATTGTGGATTACTAAGGCTTTGGTATGTTATTTGGCTTACTAACGTTTTTTTTTTGGTATTTTTGCTTTTATTGTTCAAATTGCTTATGCTCAAAGTTAGTTTTCTATATTATTAATGTAACATCTCCATTTGAAGATGTAAATATTATGAGAAGGCCAAGAAGAAGCTGACAATTTCTGAGACATCTAATATTCTTACAATTGCATTAAAGAGATTTCAAGTACTTTATGTCTTAAATTCAAAGTATAATATGTTATTACCTTCATTTGTGCTATCTATATGCACAGAGTACATTAAATTTGTTACATTTGTCTTACAGTAAGAAAAGTTTGGGAAGCTTAACAAGCCTATCCAATTTTCTAAAACACTTGACTTGGCTCCTTTCATGACTGTATGGTGTAGTTGTTCACTTGGATATCATGAATGCTGCCTTTTCTGGTCATTATGTGAGCTACGTGAAGAATAGTCAAAACAAGTGGTTCAAGGTTGATGACAGTGTAGTAAGTCCCTCAGTTTTCATTTGTTTGCATATATCCTGAAAACATATCTCTTGGCTTGGTTTTACAGGTACTTGCTAGATTCCCACACCAAATTAGTAATATGTAGCATTGGTTCCACCACTTGTAACATCATAAATCTGTGATCTATATATATCATTTGTTCTTTATTATTGTGAATAAAAATATATCTATATAGGCTTGGTTGGATTCTGTGACAAAATTTTCTATTGTAAAATGAAAACTCATGACAATCATTTAGTCTGGATAAAACTGTTCCAAGGTTTATCGACAAGCAGGTTTTCAAATCATTTCTAAACTTTAAAACAAATCATTTTATTTCATTATTACTTACCATTCAAACCTGTCAGATACACCTAACAAAGTTTTTTCATATGTAATTTTGGTTTGTTTGGCAGGATTATCTTTATGTGCAGTGCTATATTGTTTTTTATGGTTAAAAGAAAGTTTAAGAGACCCTCATGGCTATAGGTTTCGAATTTTTCAAAGCAAGAGTAAAGACCAACTTCAAAGCTACGAGAAGCGTGTCATTGGTGTCAAGGCGAAAAACATTATCAAGCTATCAATTCCTTGAAAAGTAGCCCGAGGTTTATAGTTTTGGATTCTTTAGTATATTCATGATTCATGATTTTTCTTCCTCATTTACTTTTAAATTCTTAGATCAATTGCTAAAAACGAAAGCTAGGCTACTTTAAAGGTGCAACTTTAGATCATTGCTAACACTTGTATTGCTACATTGATGTTACATAGTTATAAGCTTGTAGTATTTTTTGTTATTTAGATTTGTAACATGATTTATTACTTTTCAAGAGAAATATGTGTATCAATATTTTGAGTTTAATGAAATATCTCATTTTATAGTAATTAATTTCAGTATATTTATATTATGCATAACAATAATAATTGTTGGTAATAATTGAGATTCTAAAAAAAAGATAGTTCGTTACTTCTAAGAAAATGAGTATAATATAACTAAAAAAAGTCTTAAGATTTTAGTGGCAATAGTAATGGCTGGTAAAAGTGAATAACATTATAATTTTAGAATTATTTTTAGTGGCCATATAAATTTCTGGTAAAATGGGTTTTGGCGGCAATAGTAATGGCCGCTAAAAATAAATAACATTGCAATTTTATAATTATTTTTTGTGGCCATATAAATTGCTAAGACAATGACCGCTAAAATTTATATACTTTTTTGTGGCCATTAAAAAAGTCTTTACCGACAAATGTTATAATTGCCGCTAAAACCTTTTAGCGACAAAGTATAAGACGGCTAATGTCTAATTGCTGGTAAATATATTAGCGACTATTTTTATTGCCGCTAAAAGCAAAATAAATGGCCGTTAAAAGTGATTTTTCTTGTTGTGGACTCCCCCTTTCACAATGAAATCAGAAATGTTTGTGGTTGCAAGTGGGGGGGAAAGGCTTATATGGGCTGGGTTTTGAGCCCAATATGGATTCGGTTCAATCGGTTCAGCCTGTTGGCCCGATTTTGGATTAAAATCTTTAAAATTAGTGTCAAAATCCGTATTTTAAATATTTCTACTCCTCTAAACTATAAAATTTAATTTTCTCGTTTTTTTGAATAATAATTAATTTATTGGCTAATTATTTATTAATTTCGCAGGGTTTACAACATCTATTCTCACAAAATGAATCACATTCACTAGATTAAAAAATAGTAAAATAACAAGATATATGTCCCCAAAATATATCATATCCACTAGGTTATATGACACTATGACAACCTATTCCACTAAACACATCAAACACACAATATTTTGACAAAATTTTTGTACCCTAACTTCTTCAACTCACTAACTATTTCTGCAAACTCCATTCATCGAGCTCAAAATGCAAGTCTTCCAATATCCTTCCCCCCCAAATATTCTAAACCATGCTCTGTATCATGAAACTTGCCACCACGATGTAGGTCTATGATAAAATCCAAATCCCCATCACTACATAAGAAAAAGAAAAATAGAACCCTAATAAATCAGCATCATTACAATAACAACAATCAACAATAAATAAAATTTATAATTAGCAAAACCAATTCATCAATTAACAAACAAAATTCCTATACATAAATATTTATATTGTAAACCCTAAACCATTATATCAAAAAAATTTAGAAATTATGTATTCAATCAGTGCCATATTTTTTTTAATCAGCTCATAAATCATTATATAAAAAAAATTTACATCTACTTAAACCTGTTTCATCAACTTTGAAAAATTGAAAAAAAATTTTAACTCGTCACCTGTTTTTGCAGAGTCAATTCAGGCAGCAAGGCAAGGTGTGGTGAAGCACGGCGAAGGGTGGCAAGGGAAGTGACGGACAGACGACCACCAAGCGACGGACGACGATGCAAATGGACGATGACACCAAGCGACGGAGGAGAAATGCCGTTGCACAGGAACTTCAGAGAACAAGTTAGAATTGGCTTGGGTTCTCTAACTTTGGGACAAAATGCCAAGGGTTCTTTTGATACTTTGAAAAAATGGAGGTGTCCTCAATTAGCTATTCTAACCCAATCATAACAATATTCATTTTTTAAACAAAATATTCAGTTATCTTAAAAGTTATTCTCACGACAGGAACTAAATTGAAAAAAAAAAATTTAACGCCTAGGGACCTAGTTGAAAAGAAAAAAAGTATAAGGACCTAATTGAAAATTTGATGAAACTATAAGGACCTATAGAGTAATTAAACTCATGATAAATTTATGAAATTAGATCAAATTAAACTCAAATTGAGGAATTCTAATGCCTCAAGATCTTCTCTCAATTAGGTTTTAATTTGATATAATTTTATAAACTAATTATGTTAATAGTCAATTAAAACTCTTAGGTGTGTGTTGTGGTGTACTTAATGTATCATATTAATAAATTTTAATGTCATTAACAAAGAATTAACGAAATGACCAATATAATTAACTTAAAATTTTTTATAGACAAATTTAATTTTTAAAAAAATTAAAAATTAATTTAAAAAATGAATATTTTTTAAAGACAAATTTAATTATTTACTCGTATAAATATGGTATAATTATGTATGCGTATCTTATGAACTATAATTATAAATGAAAAATGATATCTAAAAAAGTTGATGCTAATTAGGATAATGCCAAGACCCTCTTATAGGCATGAGAAAAAATTGAGTCAAATCGGCAATATATCTCTCTTTTTATATCTTTATATATCATAAAATCATATCATATAACAAAAACAGAATGAACGTATATGAATGTCAACTATTCTAAATGTTGTTCCTCGAGTTAGAAGTCGTCCTGACCCTGAAATCCCTCTCAATGGTGACACGAAGCCACCATTGGAATGCAAAGCCATTATCATCACGTGCTTCTGCCGAGGGGAACCACTTCCAATGCCGTTCCATGGCTCTATATGGTACTAAGTGGACCCCTGCTTCAATACTTTATTCTCTAGTGCTGCTTTCGAATACAGTAGAAAAATTCAGAGACAACAAATCTAAAAAATTTGTTTGATTGGGAAATAAGGCTATTTTTCTTTATAGGAAAAAAATATTAATGCTTTTATTGAAAACGAAATTATTTAGTGTAATTACATGTAAATGAATTTTGTAGGTGGAAAATTAATATATAAAGTGCGTATTGCACTGTACATCCTATGTATTGGATATATGTCATTATTTTAAGAAAAAGTTTAGGGTCAGCAATTTTTTAACAATTTGGTCAACACTTGATTATCAAAAGAAAAGTGAGTGATCTTCTATTATTAGATGTAATTTTATACCATTAAAAATAATATTGATGATCAATTGATGGTTACAAAACACAAAATTTACTAGTCCCCTAACATTACTCTTATTTTAATAATACATAGAAAATGTGTTGGATACGAGTTATTATTCTGGCAACACACAAGATATATGTTGGACACGTGTCAATATTATAGTTAAAATGCAAAATGCGTGTTGACATATTTTTTACGGAAATTTTTCAATAATAAAATAAAAAAATTATTATTTCTCTAAACATGATTTTTGGAGTTTAATTTTTCAAATACGATTTTTTTTTACATTTAAGCAAGTTTGTCGGACCCCGACGAACTCTATAAAAATGGGCAAGTTCGCCTTACCTACAGCGAACTCCACTCAAATTTTCTGAAACATGCACTTTTAATCCATATCATTGTCTAAAAAATAGTATATTGATCTACAAACAGTGTATACAGGAGTACACAAAAAAAACATAGACAACAAGCATGGTTTTTTCAAGGATTTTTTAAATTATAAACTAAAAAAAAATAAGCTATATTTAAGAATGACAACCATTGTTATCGTCTCTAAAAATACATAGGTACACCGGAATAAGTCATATTTAACAAAAAAAATTTTAATTATAAATTAAAAAAATAACTATTTTCCAAAAATAATCCACTTTAAATATATCATATTGGAAAGTTAACAATGGTAACCATTATCATCGTTTTCAGAGTACATAAGAGTACACAAAAGTACACAGGAATAACAATCCTTGTTATTTTTGGGAAATAGTTATTTTTTTAATTTATAATTAAAAAAATCCTTATTAAATATGGCTTATTCCGGTGTATTTATGTATTTTTAGAGACGATAACAATGGTTGGCATTGTTATATATGGCTTATTTTTTTAATTTATAATTAAAAAAAATCCTTGAAGAAGTCATGCTTGTTGTCTGTGTATTGTTGTGTACTCCTATACACTGTTTGTACTATTTTCTAGATAATGATATGGATTAAAAGTGCGTTGTTTCAAAAAACTAGTGGAGTTCGCCGGGGTTAGGCGAACTCTATAAATTTTATAGAGTTCGCCGGGTCGCGGAGGTAAGGCAAACTTGCCAATTTTTATAGAGTTCGCCGGGGTCTGGCGAACTTACTTAAATGCTAAAAAAAAAACATATTTGAAAAATTAAAATCCAAAAATCATATTTGAGAAAATAATAATTTTTTTATTTTATTATAAAAAAATCCTATTTTTTACACATCCACAATATTATAATACACTTCAAATATCAGTATTAAACTAAAATATCATCTTTATTTTCATATTAAAAATAATTTTTAAGAAAATAAAGTTGGATTTTTTTTCTTATTTTGATTCTTCCTTCTCTGTGAATCTTTTTCTCTATTTGAATATTTTTCTCCAATTATTGTGCAATTTTCCCTCTAGTTCTTTCATTTATTAAGCATGCATATCAATATTGGCCTTGTATTATTAGTTCATTATCATGTAAGTGTAACTTTTAAAGAGAAGCGAAGTTTGCTTTTGTTTTTTTTACACTTTACTTGTACATCTTTCTTTTTTTTTATTTATAAAAGAATCATTTTTTTCACTTTTTATTAATTATTTTTTGCAATAAAAATAAAAAATAATAGTAGAGAAACAAAAAAAAGCCTAAATTTACTTTATTTAATATTTATTAATTATAACGATAATTAATAAATATTAAATAAAATAAATTTAAGCTATTTTGACTTTTTTTTTTCAAATACTATTGAAATAAAAAATATACACAAAATTAGATAATTAATAAATATTAAATAAAATAAATTTAAGCTATTTTGACTATTTTTTTTTCCAAATACTATTGAAATAAAAAATATACACAAAATTAATGTATATAACATTGTTTATTTTTTAAACATCAATAGACATGCTATTATTGACTCAATCATTTGATCCTAGATTCCTAGCTCAATAGTATAAGTTCAGATCACATTTGTCAAGTACTATAGCCAAGATAATAAATAATTGAGTTTATGATTTGGGGGCCTGAATAAAAACCATTGAGTTAGAGTGTTAGACGGAGAAGGACCCAGTAACTTTTCCGGTCAATGGATCCCAATCACTCTTTTCTTTAAATTGGTGCCCACTAAGAGTTGGGCCACCCAAGCCATTGTGTTCCAACAATTAGAACCATGATATTTTGGTCATTAAAGTTTTAAGAGGAAAATTTCTGACCAAAAAGGAAAGTCATAATTTAACATGACAAATTTTGATATCATGACCCAAAACAACAAGCAAGTCATGGCTGAATATTATGGCGAATCTTTCGTCATGTATATTTGGGTTCCAAACTTCCAATCTATCTTTAGGGTTTATTTTCTTTTTTAGTTTTTTATTTTAATAAAAAAATTAAAAATATATAAAAAATTTAAGTTAAAATAATAATTAAGGCTT
>NC_029794.2:95152500-95169529 GCF_000816755.2 Arachis ipaensis
TAATTGAACATATCTTATATTAAAATAATTAAATATAAATATTTTAAAATTAACCTCAAATATTGTAAAAATAGATTGTTGCATTTAAAATATACAAATATTATTCAATTTCTTTTTCGACGTTTCATGCAAAATTATTCAATATCTTTACAAGTATATAACTTTCATTGCTCTTTATTTTTCAATGATAAAGACTAGATGTATGAACATTGTTTTGTTGCAAGTGTGGTAAAAAGAATGGAACTTGACTTCTTAACAAATAACAATTACAATTTACAAGTCAAATAAAAAAAGAAGATAAATATATTAATATGAAATTAATTAAAGTAAGATTCATAAAAAATAATTTACAGAGACAAGGAGAAGAGAATTATGAGTTAATGACTATTCTACTTCTTTTTTGGTTAGAGATTGAGAAAGTGACACTAAGTAAGAGAGAAGAAAAAAAGAGGTTTTTACTTTTTGATCCAAAACAGGAGACTGGGTCGGGTCAGAAGCCAACAAAACCCTACGCTACTGGTGTAGCACCCGCGCCCCCTCTTCATCTCTCTCGCTCTCCGAGACTTGGTTTCTGTCAGCTGCGCAGCCATTGCTTCTGTCTGTCCGCAGTCGATCCCAGAGGCTGCGCTGGCACCGTTTCTCGCCGCCCTGTTGCCTCAGACCATCAGTTCTGCTGTGGCCTAGTCCTTCTCGCTTGCTGCAACGGCCAATTTCCACCGTCGCCGTCTGATGTGTTTGTCCGCAGGTGAAGCCGTTTACCGTCGCATCTCTGCCATGAATCTTCGTCGCCAGCGAACCTCCGGTTGTCTCTTCTGCCACGCCGAATTTCTCCTTCCCTAGTTGACTGTCTTGTCCAGGTGTGTTAGCGTTATTCACGAAGACGTTTCTCCTTTCCGGCGAAGTCGCATCAGCACCGTTGACAATTGAGAGAGAGTTTAGAGTTCCGGAATTTGGCATTAGGTCTCTCCGCCACATTGATTCCCCGAAATTCAGATTTTCTTGCCTCTGAATTGTGGAATGCAATGTGTTTTGAGTCTTGCCCATTGAAAGGCTTCGATTGGAGCATCCGTTCTGGTTTGAAGTTTCCCTCCTCAGTTGTTCTGCTATTTCTCATGGGGCTTCCATCTCTAGTTTTCCTCCAATTGGCCTGCTAGGGAACATTTCGCCACTCCATCTGCGACTTTATTTCCCTCTCTAGGGACCCATGTGAAGCCACAATTGGACAGACTCTCAGCCAGAAGAAAAATGTCTCGAATAATTGATTCCACCTCTCCTATATAAGTTTTTGATTTCACTGCTTGCACAAGAGGTAAATTATCCGATTCTATTAAAATTTGCTCCATATTAAGATTTGTAGCTAAAATTAGTGCCCTTCTCATTGCTTCTGCTTCTGCAGCCAGGCTGGAATGAGCTCTGATTCTCATTGATTCTTCTGTTAACAGTCTCCCGAAATTGTCTCGAATCACAATTGCAGTTGCTCCCTCTGCCGTCGATCTACTATACGCAGCATCTACGTTAGCCTTCAGTTAGTCCCCCAGTGGAGGTCTCCAGGTAACGCTCCTTCTGCTCATACTCCTGTTCTGGTTTTGCCTGAGCTGCTCCTTTTTTTTCATTGCTTCCCTGATTTTTGATTCTAGGATTTTAGCTCTGATGATGGTAGCATTGGGGTTAGGGGTAGTGTTTTGGAATATAATCTGGTTTCTTGTTTTCCAAATCTCCCAACTTAACATTCCAATTCTTCCAATCAAATCCTCTGCCTCTTTCTTTCCTTGTCCTCTAATTTTCCTGCACATTTCAAGCAGCCATTCTGCAAAAGACTTGACTGTCTCTGGTGTTGGTAGACATTGACTCTGTGCTCCAAACCACGTTGCTCTAGTCCACGGGCATAGAAGAATTGCATGTTCCGTTGTCTCTATTTCTTCCCTGCAAATTTAACAGATAGGAGTATTAGTTATTTTCTTTTTAAATAAGTTGTTATATACTGGCATTATATCATGTGCCGCTTTCCATAAAAACATTCTTATCTTCGACGGAACATTCATTTTCCATATCTCTTTCCAAAGATCCGTCATATCTGTGCTTGTTGAAGGTCCCGCTCCCTCGCTGACCTGTTTTTCCTTCTTTACCACATGATATCATGTCTTAACAGTGCAACCCCCATCCCATCTGAAAGGCCATATTAGTCTGTCCTCGCTCCTCAGTAGACTTATGGGTGTTTGCAGAATTTTGTTGCTTATGTTCTCCGGGAATAATTCTGTTATTCTTCCTTGTTTCCATCCTTTTCCCTTGATGATGAGCTCGTTTACTCTGTCCACTGAGTAATTTTTGCTCAAAAGGATTTTACCCATGCCCATAATCCAGTTGTCTTCCCATATCTTTACTTTTGAGTCCTTTCCAATACTCCATCTCCTATTCCTTCTCAAGAAGTTCCTGCCTTGGATAAGACTTTTCCATGCCCATGATCCCCCACTCCCGATGCTTGCTTCCCAAAAATCACAATCCTTAAAATATATTGCTTTTAGAATTTTTACCCATATTGCATTTGGATTTTCGATCACTCTCCATGCTTGCTTGGCCAGATAGGCTAAATTCTGACACTGTAGGTCCTTAAAACCTAACCCGCCATCCCTCTTGCTTTTGCAAACCTTGCTTCAGCTTTTCCAGTTATCCCCTTCTCTCTCTCAGAGTTTGCCTACCAAAATCTTGCAACTTTTGATCCTATTCTTTGGAAAAAATTTTTGGGCAGCAAGACAATGTTCATAGCATAGCTGGGTATGGCTTGAATAACTGCTTTAATCAAAGTCTCCTTCCCTGCCTGGTTGAGTAGTCGCTCTTTCCATCCTTCAATTTTGTTGTCTATCATTTCTTCTATCCATGCTAACGCTTTGTTCTTCGATCTTCCCCAATGTGCCGGTAACCCAAGGTATTTCCCAGGTTTGCATGCCCATAATCTCTTCTATATTGACCCTTGTCTGAATAGGTACCTGCTGTCCAAACACTATGCCCGATTTCTCTAAATTTATCTTTTGTCCCGATGCATCCGTGTATCTATTCAGAATTAAGATGCTTTGATAAAGTTCCTCTTCTTTGGCTTTCGCCAAAAGAATGCAATCGTCAGCAAACAGAAGGTGGGTGATAACTGGTACTGTTGGAGCAAGTTTAACGCCTGAAATACATCCTTCCCTTTGTGCTTCCTCCATAAGTGCTGTGAAAATCTCTACTGCCATAATGAAAAGGTATGGAGATAAAGGATAACCTTGTCTCAAACCTCTTTGAGGTTTTATCCTCTTAGACAGCTTACCATTTATTTTAAATTTATAACTTACGCTTTTAACACACTCCATAACTAACCGTATTCAGCTCTGCTCAAAACCAAAAGAATGTAAAACATTTTCCAAAAAGTCCCACTCTAACCTATCATAAGCCTTGTTCATGTCCAATTTTACAGCTAAGTTTTGGGAGCCAAACCTGCCTTTTTTGTTTAAATTGTGGAAGGCCTCCTGAATAATAACAATGTTGTCTTGTATGAGTCTTCCTCCCACGAAAGCGCTTTGGGTAGGGGAGATTAATTTATCAAGAAGCTTTTTTAACCTGAGGACAATGATTTTCGTCATGATCTTATAAATGTAATTACAGCAGCTGATAGGTCTTAATTGGCTAAGGCATTCTAGTTGTTTAACTTTGGGAATCAGGACCACTGTAGTCTCTCCCATGTCCTCTGGCATTCTCCTGCTAGCAAAAATTTCCTTAATAACATGACAGACCTCTCTACTGATGAAATCCCAGTGCTTTTGAAAGAATAAATCGTTAAGACCATCTAGGCCAGGCGCTTTCAGGCTTCCCATACTGAAGGCTGCATCTCTTATCTCCTTATCTGACACTTCCTTTAGAAGCTCCCTGTTCATTTCAATTGTGACCTTTTTCGGGATAATTCGGGTGCATTCCTCTACTTTGCTCCTTGTGGTTGTGGCAAACAGATCAGTGAAGTGTCTCTCCACTAACTCCATGATGTCCTTGCTCCCTGTAATCCAATTTTTCTCTGCATCCTTCAATCTTTTGATCTTATTCAAGTCTCTTCTTTGAATTGTCATTGCATGGAAGAAGGAGGTATTTTTGTCCCTAAACTTTAGCCATTTTAATCTTACTCTTTAGCCCCAGTACTTTTCTTCTTTCTACCATAGCTGTGATATTTCAACCTTCAGATCCTTGATCCTTTCGTGCTATTGTTCTGAAAACTCCTGATTCTGCAGTTTTGTGATTTCTTCCTTAAGTTGGTTAATTTTCTTATCTGCTCTAGTGAAAGTTTTTTTGCTCCATTGCTCCAATTCCTTCTTGTAACTCTTGAATTTTCCTTGTAGTTTTTCCCATTTATTCCTTTTATTTTCATTCTTTCCCCATCCTTGCTTGATGATCTTCTCACAATCTTCGTGATCTTCCCAATATGCTTCATAATTGAAGTGTCGTTCGAATTTCTCTCTCGTTTCTAGCCTTAAAACCAGAGGGCAATGATCAGATCCTATCGCCGGGAGGGCTGTGAGGGTTGCATTTTGATATAATTTCTTCCACTCCCAGTTGACAAGGACCCTGTCTAGCCTTTCTCTTGTAACGAAGCCATTCCTAGGATTGCTAAACCATGTGAATTTTCCTCCCTTAAGATCAATGTCCATCAATCTATTGCTGTTCACAAAATTCCTAAATTCTTCCACCTGCTCTCTTGGCATTGGGTGTAAGCCCACTTTTTCTTCCTGATTCAAAATATCATTAAAATCCCCAATGAACAACTGTGGTTCATTTTGATTCTGATTTTGAGCTACTTAATCCCTCCATTGCTTCCTTCTCTGCCTAAAATTGGGGTCTCCATACACAAAATAAAAATCCCATTTATTTCCTTTCCTATCTGTAATATAAGTTTTAATAACATTATGACACCAAGAGTAAATATCAAGATTCATATTTTTATTCTATAAAAGACTTAGACCTCCGGACAAGTCCTGGAATTCTACACAAAAGAATTTATCAAAACGGAGTTCTCTCTTTAACTTTCTGATTTTGCATTCCTTAGCTCTTGTTTCCATGAGAAAAGTTATGGCTAGCTTGATCTTTTTGCAAATATCTTTTAATTCGAAAACTGTCGCGGTTGCTGCCACACCCCGACAGTTCCAACTTACTATACTCATGGCTGGGGTTGGGACATGTATAGGCCCGCCTCCTCAGCCTCTGTACTACTGAGAACAGTTTGTATTTTTCTTACAACTATGTCTTTCTCTGTTACCTCTTTCTTCCTGGTCCTTTTGGTCTTGGTGCTGTCTTGAAACAATTCTTCTTCTTCTTCTTCCCCTGCAGCTTTAATCATCAGAGTGTCCTATTCAGCCCTCTTCCTCTTGATATTCAATTTGCTTATGATCTCCATTGTGAGCGTCTTTTCCCACTCAGCATGTAGAGCTTGTGTCTCCTTTCTCCCACTTTTATCTTCATCCTCTTCCTCAGCTAGCCCCACAAAATATATGCCTCCTCTAGTTGCTCTCTGTATAATTAAATTCTTTCTTTTGCCATGCCATCTCTCTCTTCCTCCATTCTTCTGAGCACCCAAATTTCCCTGCTATCCTCATTAGATTTTAAAGCCTTGCCTTTGTTTTGTTGTTCTGTTCCTCATGCTGCATTTGTTGTGTTTTTTGCACCAAAACTGGCCTACAGAATCTCTCTTATTGTTTTTGGGCCACATTCATCCTCCGTATTGTTATACTGCCTTCTACATCCTTCTTCTTTCCTGCCCTTTTTTGTGTCTTGTTGGTCCATTTTCATTAGGCTCGTATGGTCCAAATTGTTTGGGCTTCCTACTTCTTGATTAATGCTTTTCTCTTCTCCCTGTTGTTTTAGTACCCAGCTTCTATTCCCTCTTTTATTGGGCCTGGCCTATTAGTATTCCTTCTTCTTCTGGCCCTGATCTCATTTAAGTCTGTCATAATTTTCTCTAGTATCTTCTTGGCTCTTCTATTGTAATTTTCTTGATTTTCTACCATCCTCAGCTGATTAAGAGGGATTTCTTCTATCTACTCTGCAGCTCTGAGATCCATTTGCCCTAACTACTTCTGATTTTCTGATACTACTTTCTTTCCTTTTTCCTTCCTTCCCTCTTCTAGATTTCTACCTACTCCACTGGCTGCAGATTCCTGTAGTTCCTCCACTCTCTCATAGTTGTCCTGAATGTCACGCGCCTCCGTCTCTTCATCCCCTTCTTATGATTTGCTCTGCTTCCATCTTCTTCTCTCTCTCCTATTCAGAGATCTATTTGTTGCATTCTTTTTTGCTGTGCCCTATAACCCCACAGTTCATGCAGTAACAATCTTGAAAGTGCTCATATTTAAAATAAACCCAGATATTGGGGAGGTTTTCCCTTGTCATATAGAAACCTGTGGGTAAAGGCTTGAGAATATCCACGACTACCCTTACCCTTAGAAAAGTTCTCATGAGTACATGGTTCCTCATCGGATCTTCCACATCAATAACAATCCCCATCATGTCTCCAATGATTCTGCCTGTTTCACTGTTCATGTTCTCCGAGGGTAGAACATGTATCTGAACCCAAAACTCCATATATTAGTGACTGACCTCCGATATTGATTGACCATAGTTGGAGATTTAGGAGATGACCTTTTATACTCCATGGTCCCCCTTTCAAAGTCTGCAGACCTCTCCACATATCCTTGAAGCTTATCAGAACTTTGTTGCGTCCCACTTCAGAGATGGAAACTCCTTCTGGGTTTCTCCAGATTCCCATAATGGCATTTTTGCTGCTTCTAAATGGGACTTCCTTGCTTGATATGATTTGTCCTACTAAATTGATGCTGTCTACTTTATGTTCCTTTTGGCTGTTTGGTTTGATAGTGATTGTTTTTCCTTCTATCGGCCCTAGTCTAAAGTTTGGCATGTTTTGTGACATCTTGTATATCTTCTTTTGATACAGTGCCACCGGTAGATGTATGTTGTTGTTGGTTTATTGGCTAGCGTGGTAAACTAGTCGAAAGAAAAAAGTGAAGGTGTGATCAAAGGTATTAGGTTGTGAGGTGGAGGTGACAGAAGGTTAAAATTTGTATGGTATTTAATGTAACTATTTATGTTTTGCTCCCTGCTGAAGCATCTCCCAAATTGGAGTAACCCTGTAGTGGAACTCTCCTGTAGAGAGGAAAGGTGCTCTCCTGTAGAGAGAAAATTGAGTTTGCTTATTTTTTGTTCAATTTAAAAATACATCAAATATTACATAATTTTTAGGTTTTTTTTTAACTTAAGACTATTATTAGTCTATGGCCCAATTAAGTCCATGGCCCAAACTAAATTCATAGATCAGTGAGTAGGGAGACCATACATTTTTAACTTGGTAGAGCCACTTTTTTTTGTTATTTTTTTATAAAGAAAATATTTGGTAGGAGTACGGCCTCCCCTCCTTTGTATATAACTTCGTCCCTGATAGGAATCAATTAGATTGATTTATGAGCAACTCTATTTTCTCTACTCTTTACACAGTTAAAAATAATTAATCTAGAATTACTTACTAAATTTAGTTGATAAGAGTCAATTATATTGATTTATGAGAAACTCTATTTCCTCCACTCTTTAAAAAGTAAAAAATAATTGATCTAAAATTACTTACTTATGAGAGTGCATTAGTAATGAAGAACTGGATCCAAAACAAGAGTCATTGGCAGGGGTATTCAAAATCAAACAAAATTAATGAATCAAACTAAAAAGATCAAAAATAAATTAAAAAAATTGAATTTTAGCTTGTTTTTTCCCTTGCAGTTCATTCAAATTTCAATTTTTAAATAAAAAATCTGAACCAAACCAAATCAAACAGAATAAAAAAGATATAGTAAAATTATAAAAATATCCTTAATTCCAACTCTAACACTCTACCCATTATTCTAAGTATTTGGTTTTAATTTTTGTTTCTGTTCTAAATTTTTTCTTGGTTCTTTTCTAAATTAGTTATTGGTTCTAATTATTTTTGTGTTGTTCTAATAATTTTGTTCTTGGTTAGTTTGATGGTTGAAGATTTAAATTAACTTTATATATTCTGATTTACGGTGTGTTGATGTATTATAACTTCAAGTGAATAGTTAGAACAATTAACATGTGGCTAAAAAATGAAATGAAAATTATCAAGAGGCCTTTGTTTTGCTTTTTGTTGCTGAATTTATTATCTTTAAATCAAAGACATTTGTGTTTTGCTTTGTTGTTGTTGAACTTGTGTTTAATCAAGACCTATGTTAGTTATTCTGTTGTCTGACTTTTGGTGCACGAAATTACAATCACACTTTTGCAATTCCGCACAACTAACCAGCAAGTGCACTGGGTCGTCCAAGTAATATCTTACGTGAGTAAGGGTCGATCCCACAGAGATTGTCGGCCTGAAGCAAGCTATTGTTATCTTGTAATTCTTAGTCAGGATATCGGTAATGATTCTTAGTTTTAATTTTAAAAAGTAAAAGAACATAAAATAAATACTTGTTATGCAGTAATGGAGAACAGGTTGAGGTTTTGGAGGTGCTTTGTCTTCTGAATCTCTGCTTTCCTATTGTCTTCTTCTTCACACAAGCACGGCTCCTTCCATGGCAAGCTGTATGTTGGTGGATCACTGTTGTCAATGGCTACCATCCATCCTTGATGCTAGGGCATTTTGGCCAGTTTCACTGACCTTTTCTTTACTGTTTTAGGGTAGTTTCATGCACTTTCTTAGGAAATAAGCAAGTTTTGGGTAGAATTTCACTTACATCTTGATTCAAGCAAACATTGTGATTTTTATATGAATTCATGAGAATTATGCATAAATTGAATCACAAATTGGATGATGCATGTCTCATGATTTGGATTAGAACTTTGATGCACTCTATTGCTTGATTTTAGGACTAAGGAAGCAAGGAAGAACCACGTTAGCAGCCACGTTAGTCTAACTAACGTGACCTCTAACGTGGAATGGGATCTAGCTTGCAACGTTAATGAGAAAAGTAATCGCCAATAACGTCCTCGAAGCCATCATAGCCCACGTTAATTACCACGTCAACTACATTAACGTGAGCTCTGTTGTAATTTGATGGATCAATACTAGTTTTCATTACTCTTCTTCTATCTTTTCTCTTGATTTTACTAGAAAGCTTTCAATCTTCATTCAATTGGGTAGTTATCTTGGAAAAGAAGCTATCATACTTGGATCTCTTCGGAACTTTGGAAGAGGAATGAAGAGATCATGCTAGAAATGCTTTCTCATGTAGGACCAAATTGGGGTTTGGATGGATATAGTGACATATAATCCTACCAACACTTTGATTTGGAAATACATGTGGTATAATCAGTGACCATACTTCATCTCTTCTCATGAGCAATTGACCAAGGAATTGGCTATTGATCAAGATTTGAGAGATTGAATTACCAAGAAATTGGAATTTGATCACTTAAGATTGCCAAGGAGATCAATGAATGCATTGATTGAGGAAGAGATGAAAATGAACTTGATCCGGAGAATGCAACATCTCCTAAGCCCAATGAATCTCCCATTTCTGATCTTACCCATTCTCTTTACTTTCTGCTATTTACTTTCATGCTAAACTCCCCTTCCCCATTTAAGATTCTGCAATTTACTTTTCACTATTTACATTCCGCTCTTTATTTCCATGCATTTACGTTTCTGCTATTTACTTTCCCGCCATTTAATTTTCTGCAAATCTCAAATCCAATTCTGCTTAGTTTAACTAGAACATCCCTCTAATTAAAGTTGCTTGACCAATCAATCCCTGTGGGTTCGACCTCACTCTATTGTGAGTTTTTACTTGACGACAATTCGGTATACTTGCCGAAGGAAAATTGTTGAGAGACAAGTTTCCGTGCATCAATCCTCTCAGTAAAAATGGTCCAAATACACTGTCACCGCATGGCTAATCATCTGTCGGTTCTCACTCATGTTGGAATAGGATCCATTGATCCTTTTGTGTCTGTCACTATGCCCAGCACTCGTGAGTTTGAAGCTCGTCACAGTCATCCCTTCCCAGATCCTACTCGGAATACCACAGACAAGGTTTAGACTTTCCGGATCTCAGGAATGGCTGCCAATAATTCTAGCCTATACCACGAAGACTCTGATCTGAATCAGGAGGCTAAGAGATATGCACTCAGTCTAAGGTAGAACGAAGGTGGTTGTCAGGCACGCGTTCATAGGTTGAGGATGGTGATGAATATCACGGATCATCACATTCATCAAGTTGAAGTGCGAGTAAATATCTTAGAAGAGAAACAAGCGTGATTGAATGGAAAATAGTAGTAATTGCATTAATTCATCAAAACACAGCAGAGCTCCTCACCCCCCAACCATGGGGTTTAGAGACTCATGCCATCAGAAATACAATATGAAACGTGTAAAGTGTCATGAGGTGTCTAAATACAATAGCAAAAGGTCCTATTTATAGAGAACTAGTAGCCTAGGGTTTACAGAAATGAGTAAATGATGCAGAAATCCACTTCTGGGCCCACTTAGTGTGTGCTTGGACTGAGCATAGAAGCTTCCACGTGTAGAGACTTTTCTTGGAGTTAAACGCTAGCTTTTGTGCCAGTTTGGGCGTTTAACTCCAGCTTTTATGCCAGTTCTGGCGTTTTGACGCCAGAAATTTTATGCTGACTTGGGACGCCAGTTTGGGCCATCAAATATTGAGCAAAGTATAGACTATTATATATTTCTGGAAAGACCAGGATGTCTACTGATGAGCGGATAATTTATACGCTTTTTGACATTGTTTTCAGTATGTTTTTAGTAGGATCTAGTTACTTTTAGGGATGTTTTCATTAGTTTTTATGTTAAATTCACATTTCTGGACTTTACTATGAGTTTGTGTGTTTTTTTGTGATTTCAGGTATTTTCTGGCTGAAACTGAGGGACTTGAGCAGAAATCAGATTCAGAGGTTGAAGAAGGACTGCTGATGCTGTTGGATTCTGACCTCCCTTCACTCAAAGTGGATTTTCTGGAGCTATAAAACTCGAAATGGCGCGTTTCCAATTGCGTTGGAAAGTAAACATCCAGGGCTTTCTAGCAATATATAATAGTGCATACTTTGGCCAAACATAGACGACGTAAACTGGCGTTCAACGCCAGCTCTCTGCCCAATTCTGGCGTCCAGCGCCAGAAAAGGATCCAAAACCAGAGTTGAACGCCAGAAATGGATCAAAACCTGGCGTTCAACTCCACAAATGGCCTCTGCACATGGAAAGTTAAAGCTCAGCCCAAGCACACACCAAGTGAGTCCCGGAAGTGAATTTATGCATCAATTACTTACTCATGTAAACCCTAGTAGCTAGTTTATTATAAATAGGACCTTTTACTATTGTATTAGACATATTTGGTCTCAGTTTTAATCCATTGTTCATCTTAGGAGACTATTGATCACGTTTTAGGAGGCTGGCCATCTCGGCCATGCCTGGACTTTTCACTTATGTATTTTCAACGGTAGAGTTTCTGCACTCCATAGATTAAGGTGTGGAGCTCTGCTGTTCCTCAAAGATTAATGCAAAGTACTACTGTTTTCTATTCAATTCATCTTGTTTCACTTCCAAGATATTCATTCGTACTTCAATCTGAATGTGATGAACGTGACAATCATCATCATTCCCTATGAACGCGTGCCTGACAACCACTTCCGTTCTACCTTCGATATCTCTTAGATCTCTTAACCAGAATCTTCGTGGCGTAAGTTAGAATGATGGCGGCATTCAAGAGAATCCGGAAGGTCTAAACCTTGTCTGTGGTATTCCGAGTAGGATTCAATGAATGAATGACTGTGACGAGCTCCAAACTCGCGATTGCGGGGCGTTAGTGACAGACGCAAAAGGATAGTAAATCCTATTCCATCATGATCAAAAACCGACAGATGAATAGCCGTGTCGTGACAGGGTGCGTTGACCATTTTCACTGAGAGGATAAGATGAAGCCATTGACAAGGGTGATGCCTCCAGACGATTAGCCGTGCCGTGACAGGGCATTGGATCATTTTCCCGAGAGATGACCGAAAGTAGCCATTGACAGTGGTGATGTATCACATAAAGCCAGCCATGGAAAGGAGTAAGACTGATTGGATGAAGATAGCAGGAAAGCAGAGGTTCAGAGGAACGAAAGCATCTCCATTCGCTTGTCTGAAATTCTCACCAATGAATTACATAAGTATTTCTATCCCTATTCTATTAATTATTATTCGAAAACACCATTATCAATTTATATCTGCCTAACTGAGATTTGCAAGGTGACCATAGCTTGCTTCATACCAACAATCTCCGTGGGATTCGACCCTTACTCACGTAAGGTATTACTTGGATGACCCAGTGCACTTGCTGGTTAGTTACACGGAGTTGTGAACCATGGTCTTGGCATCATGTTTTTGGCGCCATTTCCAGGGAAAGAAAGAGCAATGAATTTTACATAATTAAAGTGTAATCACGATTCCGCGTACCATCTACATTCCAACGCAATTGAGAGTGCGCCAATTGGGCTTCTGTAGCTCCAGAAAATCCACTTCAAGTGCAGGGAGGTCAGAATCCAACAGCATCTGTAGTCCTTTTTCAGCCTCTGAATCAGATTTTTGCTCAGGTCCCTCGATTTCAGCCAGAAAATACCTGAAATCATAGAAAAACACACAAACTCATAGTAAAGTCCAGAAATATAATTTTTGAATAAAAACTAAAAAATATAATAGAAACTAACTAAAATATACTAAAAACATACTAAAAACATTTTTTAATCTTAATTTTCGAAAATTACTAACATTTTTTCAAAAACTATTTTCAAAAATCACTAACTCTTTTTCAAAAATTATTTTCGAAAATTCCTTCTCTCCCATCTTATTCTATTTATTTATTCATTTACTAACATCTCATCTCACATCTCAACCCTCCTCACAGTTGTGTTTCTTCCATTACATTACATTCTTTGTCTCCCCCTCTTCTTCTACTCACACAGGGATCCCTATACTGTGGTATAAAGGATCTCTATTATTATTATTATTTTTCTGTGCCCTCTTCTTTGTCATATGAGCAGGAGCAAGGATAAGAACATTCTTGTGGAAGCAGATCCAGAACCTGAAAGGACTCTGAAAAGGAAACTAAGAGAAGCTAGTTTTCATTAGTTTTTATGTTATATTCACATTTCTAGACTTTACTATGAGTTTGTGTGTTTTTCTGTGATTTCAGGTATTTCTCATGCTTTTCCCTTTTGCTGTAAGAGACAGAGCTAGATTATGGTTGGATTCTCAACCCAAAGACAGCCTGAACTCTTGGGATAAGCTGGTCACGGCTTTCTTAGCCAAGTACTTTCCTCCTCAAAAGCTGAGCAAGCTTAGAGCTGATGTTCAAACCTTCAGACAGAAAGAAGGTGAATCCCTCTATGAAGCTTGGGAAAGATACAAACAGTTGACCAAAAAGTCTCCTTCTGACATGCTTTCAGAATGGACCATCCTGGATATATTCTATGATGGTTTATCTGAGCTATCAAAGATGTCACTGAACACTTCTGCAGGTGGATCCATTCACCTAAAGAAAACGCCTGCAGAAGCTCAAGAACTCATTGACATGGTTGCTAATAACCAGTTCATGTACACTTCTGAAAGGAATCCTGTGAGTAATGGGACGCCTATGAAGAAGGGAGTTCTTGAAGTTAATACTCTGAATGCCATATTGGCTCAGAATAAAATATTGACTCAGCAAGTCAATATGATCTCTCAGAGTCTGCATGGAATGCAAGCTGCATCCAACAGTACTCAAGAGGCTTCTTATGCAGAAGAAGCTTATGATCCTGAGAACCCTGCAATAGCAGAGGTAAATTACTTAGGTGAACCTTATGGAAACACCTATAACTCATCATGGAGAAATCCCCCCAATTTCTCATGGAAGGATCAAAAGCCTCAACAAGGCTTTAATAATGGTGGAAGAAACAGGTTTAACAATAATAAACCTTTTCCACCATCCACTCAGCAACAGATAGAGAACTATGAACAAAATACTTCTAATTTGGCAAACTTAGTCTCTGATCTGTCCAAGGCCACTGTGAGTTTCATGAATGAAACAAGGTCTTCCATTAGAAATTTGGAAGCACAAGTGGGCCAGCTGAGTAAAAGGATCACTGAAATCCCTCCCAGTACTCTCCCAAGCAATACAGAAGAGAATCCAAAAGGAGAGTGCAAGGCCATTAACATAAGCAAAATGGCCGAACCAATGAGGGAGAGGAGGACGTGAATCCCAAGGAGGAAGACCTCCTGGGACGTCCAGTGACCAATAAGAAGCTTCCCTCTGAGGAACCAAAGGACTCTGAGGCTCATCTAGAGACCATAGAGATTCCATTGAACCTTCTTATGCCTTTTGGATACTGGAAAGGAAGAGGATGAATCCATCATCCTAGGAAGACCTTTCCTAGTCACAGCAAGAGCTGTGATTGATGTGGATAGAGGAGAATTAATCCTTCAATTGAATGAGGACAACCCTGTGTTTAAAACTCAAGGATCTCTCTCTGCACCCATGGAGAGGAAGCATGAAAAGCTTCTCTCACTACAGAGTCAACCAGAGCCCCCACAGTCAAACTCCAAGTTTGGTGTTGGGAGGCCACAACCAAACTCTAAGTTTGGTGTTGAACTCCCATATCCAAACTCTAAGTTTGGTGTTGGAGAGTTTCAACAAAGCTCTGCACATCTGTGAGGCTCCATGAGAGCCCACTGTCAAGCTACTGACATTAAAGAAGCGCTTGTTGGGAGGCAACTCAATTGGGATGAATTCATCTACTCCCATCCTCACCCCAGCATCTTTACATAGCAGAAAAATTAAGCTTGGGTATGCCAGTTTGGCTTCAGTGGAGTTCTTGTTTGCAATTGTGTAAATCTCACAAGATATCAGATGATGAATCTCCACTTCTTTTCCCAGCATAATACAATGAATCATCACTGCTATTTTGACAGTGACCTCAGAGCGGTTGCTAGTGGGAAGTATAGAACGCCCAATGAAGTCCAACCAGCCTCTTGCGACTGGTTTGAGATCTCCTCTCTTGAGTTGGTTTGGGACACTGATGAGCGGATAATTTATACGCTTTTTGGCATTGTTTTTAGTATGTTTTTAGTAGAATCTAGTTACTTTTAGGGATGTTTTCATTAGTTTTTATGTTAAATTCACATTTCTAGACTTTACTATGAGTTTGTGTGTTTTCTGTGATTTCAGGTATTTTCTGGCTGAAATTGAGGGACTTGAGCAAAAATCAGATTCAGAGGTTGAAGAAGGATTGCTAATGCTGTTGGATTCTGACCTCCCTGCACTCAAAATGGATTTTCTGGAGCTACAGAACTTGAAATGGAGCGCTTCCAATTGCGTTGGAAAGTAGACATCCAGGGCTTTCCAGCAATATATAATAGTACATACTTTGCTCAAGTCTAGACGACGCAAACGGGCGTTCAACGCCAGTTCTCTGCCCAATTCTGGCGTCCAGCGCCAGAAACAAGTTGCAAAGTGGAGTTCAACGCCCAAACTGGCACAAAAGCTGGCGTTCAACTCCAAGAAGGACCTCTACACGTGCAACACTCAAGCTCAGCCCAAGCACACACCAAGTGGGCCCCGGAAGTGGATTTATGCATCAATTACTTACTTTTGTAAACTCTAGTAGCTAGTTTATTATAAATAGGACTTTTTACTATTGTATTAGACATCTTTGAATTATCTTTTGATCTATTGATCACGTTTGGGGGCTGGCCATTTGGCCATGCCTGGACCTTCATTACTTATGTATTTTCAACGGTAGAGTTTCTGCACTCCATAGATTAAGGTGTGGAGCCCTGCTGTTCCTCAAAGATTAATGCAAAGTACTACTGTTTTCTATTCAATTCATCTTATTTCGCTTCTAAGATATTCATTCGCACTTCAACCTGAATGTGATGAACGTGACAATCATCATCATTCCCTATGAACGCGTGCCTGACAACCACTTTCGTTCTACATTAGACTGAATGAGTATCTCTTAGATCTCTTAATCAGAATCTTCGTGGTATAAGCTAGATTGATGGCGGCATTCATGAGAGTCCGGAAAGTCTAAACCTTGTTCGTGGTATTCCGAGTAGGACTCTGGGATTGAATGACCGTGACGAACTCCAAACTCGCGAGTGCTGGGCGTAGTGACAGACGCAAAAGGATAGTAAATCCTATTCCAGTATGATCGAGAACCTCCAAGATGATTAGCCATGCAGTGACAACGCATCGGACCATTTTCACAGAGAGGAATAGGATGCAACCAACGACAAGGGTGATGCCTCCAGACGATTAGCCGTGCTTTGACAGAGCATTTGGACCATTTTCCCGAGAGGATTGAAAGTAGTCATTGGCACCGGTGACATCCTTACATAAAGCCAGCCATAGAAAGGAGTAAGACTGATTGGATGAAGACAGCAGGAAAGCGGAGGTTCAGAGGAACGAATGCATCTCCATATGCTTATCTGAAATTCTCACCAATGATTTACATAAGTATTTCTATCCTTCTTTTATTACTAAATTTCGAAAACTACATAACTATTTTATATCCGCCTGACTGAGATTTACAAGGTGACCATAGCTTGCTTCATACCAACAATCTCCGTGGGATTCGACCCTTACTCACGTAAGGTATTACTTGGACGACCCAGTGCACTTGCTGGTTAGTTATGTGAAGTTGTGAAGATATGTTTAGACCATGGTTCTGTGCATCCATTTTTGGTGCCATCGCCAGGGAATCAATTTCGAACAATAATTCACAACCTGAGTAACAATTTCGCATACCAAGTTTTTGGCGCCGTTGCCGGGGATTGTTCGAGTTTGGACAACTGACGGTTCATCTTGTTGCTCAGATTGGGTAATTTTCATTTCGTTTTCTTTTCAAAAAATTTTCAGAAATCTTTCAAAAATTTCTCCTGTGTTTTCGAAAAAAAAATTTTAAAATTAAAATATTTTCAAAAATATATTTTTCTTCAGAATTTTTAAGAATGAATTCTAGTGTTT
>NC_029794.2:95169599-95178349 GCF_000816755.2 Arachis ipaensis
TTTTCGAAAAATTCATGCATTCATAGTGTTCTTCATGATCTTCAAGTTGTTCTTGGTAAGTCTTCTTGTTTGATCTTTGCATTTGCATGTTTTGTGTCTTTTCTTGTTTTTCATGTGCATTCCTGAATTCTTTATGTCTAAGCATTAAAGAATTCTAAGTTTGGTGTCTTGCATGTTTTCTTTGCATTAAAATTTTTTCAAAAATGTGTTCTTGATGTTCATCATGATCTTCATAGTGTTCTTGGTGTTCATCTTGACATTCATAGCATTCTTGCATGCATTCATTGTTTTGATCCATAACTTTCATGCATTGCATCATTTTTCTTGTTTTTCTCTCTCATCTTAAAAATTCAAAAATAAAAAAAAATATCTTTCCCTTTTTCTCTCTTAAACTTTCGAAAATTAGATTTGACTTTTTCAAAAATTTTTAAAATCTAGTTGTTTTTATGAGTCAAATCAAATTTTCATTTAAAAAAAAATCCTATCTTTTTCAAAAATCTTTTTCAAAAATTAAATCTTTTTCATTTTTCTTAGTTATTTTCGAAAATTCCAAAAATATTTTTCAAAAATCTTTTTCTTATCTTTACTTCATAATTTTCGAAAATAACATCATCAATTAATGTTTTGATTTCAAAAATTTCAAGTTTGTTACTTGCTTGTTAAGAAAGATTCAAACTTTGAGCTCTAGAATCATATCTTGTGATTTCTTATGAATCAAGTCATTAATTGTGATTTTAAAAATCAAATCTTTTTCAAAATTTATTTCAATCATATCTTTTCAAAAATATCTTCTTATCTTATCTTTTTTCAAAAATTTGATTTTAAAATATCTTTTCTAACTTCCTAACTTCTTATCTTTTCAAAATTTGTTTCAACTAACTAACTAACTTTTTGTTTGTTTCTTACCTTTTTCAAAACTACCTAACTAACTCTCTCTCTAATTTTTGAAAAAAAAAATCTTCCCTCTTTTTCAAAATTTCTTTTTAATTAGACTAATTATTTTATTTTTTATTTGAATTTTCGAAAAACTACTAACCTTTTTCAAAAACTATTTTCGAAAATCACTAACTCTTTTTCAAAAATTATTTTCGAAAATTCTCTCCTCCTCTCATCCCTTTCTATTTATTTATTCATCTACTAACACTTCTCTTCATCTCACATCTCTGCTCCTATCATCACTTTTGTGTTTGGATTCTTCATTCTTCTTCACCCCTATTCCTTTTCTTCTTCCACTAACAATAAGGAACCTCTTTACTGTGACATAGAGAATTCCTCTTCTTTTCTTTTTCTCTTCTCTTTCTTATGAGCAGGGACAAAGAAAAAGGCATTCTTGTTGAAGCTGATCCAGAACCAGAAAGGACTCTGAAAAGAAAACTAAGAGAAGCTAAATTACAACAATCCAGAGACAAAATCTCATTAGAGATGGCAGACAATTCAAGAAAATAGGCTTATGGACAAGTAGAGGACGTGTTAGTAAAGGTTGAAGGCCTTTACATCCCTGCTGATTTCATAGTCCTAGACACTGGAAAGGAAGAGGATGAATCCATCATCCTAGGAAGACCTTTCCTAGCCACAGCAAGAGTTGTGATTGATGTGGATAGAGGAGAATTGATCCTTTAATTAAATAAGGACAACCTTGTGTTTACAACTCAAGGATCTCTCTCTGCATCCATGGAGAGGAAGCAGAAAAAGCTTCTCTCAAAGCAGAGTCAACCAAAGCCCCCACAGTCAAACTCTAAGTTTGGTGTTGGGAGGCCACAACCAAACTCTAAGTTTAGTGTCAAACCCCCATATCCAAACTCTAAGTTTGGTGTTGGGAGGTCTCAACAAAGTTCTGCACATCTGTGAGGCTCCATAAGAGCCCACTGTCAAGCTATTGACATTAAAGAAGCGCTTGTTGGGAGGCAACCCAATGTTTATTTGTCCAATTTTATTTTTTTTTCATGTTTTCTTAGGTTCATGATCATGTGGAGTCACAAAATAAACGAAAAATTTAGAAACAGAATCAAAAATAGCGGAAAAAAATCACACCCTAGAGGAAGCACCTGTCTGGCGTTCAACGCCAGAATAGAGCATGGTTCTGGCGCTGAACGCCCAAAATGGGCAGTATCTGGGCGCTGAACGCCCAAAACGGGCAGCATCTGGGCGCTGAACGCCAGAATTGCACCCTGGAGAAGAGCTGGCGCTGAACGCCCAGAACAAGCATGGTTCTGGCGTTCAACGCCAGAAATGGGCAACAAATGGGCGTTGAATGCCCGAAATGGGCACCAACCAGGCGCTGAACGCCCAGAGTTGTGTGCAAGGGCATTTTACATGCCTAATTTGGTGCAAGGTTGTAAATCCTTGAACACCTCAGGATCTGTGGACCTCACAGGATCATCTCAGGATCTGTGGACCCCACAGGATCCCCACCTACCTCCACTCACTCTCTTCTCTCTTCTCAATCACCCTCTATTCCCAATAAACACTCTTCCCCAAACCCTTCACCTATCACCTCCATCCAAAACTCCACCTACCTTCAAAATTCAAAAATCAATTTTTCACCCAAACCCACCCTAAATGGCCGAACTTACCCCCCTCCCTTCCCTGTATAAAGCCCTCCAATTTTCTTCATTTTCTTCTTCTTCTTCATCTAATTCTTTCTTTTCTTGCTCGAGGGCGAGCAATATTCTAAGTTTGGTGTGGTAAAAGCATAACCTTTTTGTTTTTCCATTACCATTGATGGCACCTAAGACCGGGAATCCTCTAGAAGAGGAAAAGGGAAGACAAAAGCTTCCACCTCCGAGTCATGGGAGATGGAAAGGTTCATCTCCAAAGCCCATCAAGACCACTTTTATGATGTTGTGGCCAAGAAGAAGGAAGTCCTTATGGACATATGTGTAGAAGGAGCTCAATGGAAGATTGACTCCAAAGGCAAGCCGGTTCAACTAAGAAGATTGGATCTCAAGCCTGTGGCTAGAGGATGGTTGGAGTTTATCCAACGCTCCATCATCCCCACTAGCAACCGATCTGAAGTTACTGTGGATCGGGCCATCATGACCCATGCAAGTTGTTGTTTAAGAATGTTAAATATGTTGGCTCTTGAAAGAATGATGACAAGGAGACATGTTATTTGATAATATGAAAAACCATAAAAAAATGATTCTTGAAGCAAGAAAAAGCAGCAAAGAACAAAGCTTGCAGAAAAAAAAAGAGAGAAAAAAATAGCGAAAAAAAATAGAAAGAAAAAAGAAAAAGCAAGCAGAAAAAGCCAAAAGCTCTTAAAACCAAGAGGCAAGAGCAAAAAGCCAATGACCCTTAAAACCAAAAGGCAAGGGTAATAAAAAGGATCCCAAGGCTTTGAGCATCAGTGGATAGGAGGGCCTAAAGGAATAAAATCCTGGCCTAAGCGGCTAAACCAAGCTGTCCCTAACCATGTGCTTGTGGCGTGAAGGTGTCAAGTGAAAACTTGAGACTGAGTGGTTAAAGTCAAGGTCCAAAGCAAAAAAAGAGTGTTCTTAAGAACCCTGGACACCTCTAATTAGGGACTTTAGCAAAGCTGAGTCACAATCTGAAAAGGTTCACCCAATCATGTGTCTGTGGCATTTATGTATCCAGTGGTAATACTGGAAAACAAAGTGCTTAGGGCCACAGCCAAGACTCATAAAATAGCTGTGTTCAAGAATTATCATACTGAACTAGGAGAATCAATAACATTATCTGAACTCTGAGTTCCTATAGATGCTAATCATTCTGAACTTCAATGGATAAAGTGAGATGCCAAAACTATTCAAGAGGCAAAAAGCTACAAGTCTCGCTCATCTGATTGGAGCTATGTTTCATTGAGGAAGATATGTTTAGACCATGGTTCTGTGCATCCGTTTTTGGTGCCATCGCCAGGGAATCAATTTCGAACAATAATTCACAACCTGAGTAACAATTTCGCATACCAGACACCCTTTGAATTAGTTATCCACTTAGTTCCAGGGAGGCATATGTCCTCTAGAACTTGGTCCAACCCCTTATCTGCTCTCACCATTCTCCTATTAAAGGATTCTGGATAATCTTGTAGTTGAGGCAGTTTGAAGACCTCTCTTATTTTGTCCAGGTGGAAGTAAATAATCCTCCCTCTGACCATAGTTCGGTAGGTATGAAAGGTGGTTCCAGTTATTCTCTGCTTATCTGTCAACCACAGATTTGAGTAGAATTCCTGAACCATATTTCTTCCAACCTTTGTCTCAGGATTAGTTAGAATTTTCCATCATCTGTTTCGAATTTGCTCTTGGATCTCCGGATATTCGTCTTCTTTCAGATCAAATTTAACTTCTGGGATTACTGACCTCAGGCCCATTATTTTGTGGTAATGGTCTGCATGTTCTTTGGTTAAGAACCTCTCTTGATTCCAAAGACTCTTTGGAGTATTCTCTTTTTTGCCTCTTGAGTTGGTTTGTTTTCCCTTAGGAGCCATGATCTTAATGAGTCTTAGCTCGGTGATCACAGAAAAACACACCAAACTTAGAGGTTTACTTGCCCTCAAGCAAAAGAAAGGAAAGGAGAGAGATAGGAGGAGAGGCAAATTCGAATGGTGGAGAGATGTGGATGGCCGAATGTGTATTTATAAGTGGAGGGGAGGGATTTTGAAAATTTGAAAAAGATATGATATAAAGATATGATTGGTGAAAGAAAAAAATAGAATCATGATATGAAAAAGAAGAGATTTTTAAATAGAAAAGATATAAAGGAGTTAAATCTGAAAATTTATTGATGCATCTTAGAATTAAAAGATGATATGATGAGTTGGAGAAGATTTGGAGAGAAATTGAGAAGATAATTGAGCTTTTGAAGAAGATCTTGAAAGGATTTGAAAGAAAATTGAAAAGGGATTTAGAAAATTGTTGAGTTTTTGAAAATTTAAGGTGAATGATGAAAATTTGTAACATGTTTATGCAGAAAATTATGAATCAAAACATGAAACTTTGAAAAATTTTGAAGTGGAAAGCAAAATCTTCTCCCCCTGCCTTTCTGGCGTTAAACGCCCAGAATGGTATCCATTCTGGCGTTTAACGCCCATATATTGGCCATTGTGGGCGTTCAACGCCCAGCCAGGTACCCCTGGCTGGCGTTAAACGCCAGAAATCTTTTGTTACTGGGCGTTTTTCTGAACGCCCAGAATGGTATCCATTCTGGCATTTAACGCCCAAAATACCCCTTACTGGCGTTTTCTTGCCAGTGAGCTCCTTTTCTCTGCTTTTTGCACTGAATCCTTCTGTAACTCTGTGAATTCCTTCAATTTGATGATTAACATTAAAGACAAATTATATCAAACTTCTATAAATATTAAAAAGTAAATAACTTGCTAATGGCTGGGTTGCCTCCCAGCAAGCGCTTCTTTATTGTCTTTAGCTGGACCTTGACTGAGTTTTATTCTAGTCTCAGTTTTGAGCATTCTTGCTCAAAATTGCTTTCAAGATAGTGTTTGATTCTCTGTCCATTAACAATGAACTTTTTATCAGAATCAATATCCTGAAGCTCAACATATCCATATGGTGACACACTTGTAATCACATATGGTCCTCTCCACCGGGATTTTAATTTCCCGGGGAATAATCTAAGTCTAAAGTTAAACAGCAGAACCTTCTGTCCTGGCTCAAAGACTCTAGATGACAGTTTCTTGTCATGCCACCTTTTTGCTTTTTCCTTATAAATTTTTGTATTTTCAAAAGCATTGAGTCTGAATTCCTCTAGCTCATTCAGCTGGAGCAATCTTTTCTCTCCAGCTAACTTAGCATCCAGGTTTAGGAATCTAGTTGCCCAGTAGGCCTTATATTCCAGTTCCACGGGCAGATGATAGGCCTTGCCATACACAAGTTGGTATGGAGAGGTTCCTATA
The DNA here is from genome assembly GCF_000816755.2 of Arachis ipaensis. Taxonomy (NCBI): domain Eukaryota; kingdom Viridiplantae; phylum Streptophyta; class Magnoliopsida; order Fabales; family Fabaceae; genus Arachis; species Arachis ipaensis. Next base: position 95,175,469 of record NC_029794.2, read on the forward strand.
GGAGTCTTGAATGCTGTTCTGTATGCCCACAGAGCATCATCCAAACTTTTTGCCCAATCCCTTCTACAGAAAATTACCGTCCATTCCAGGATTCTTTTTAGTTCTCTGTTAGAGACTTCTGCCTGCCCATTTGTTTGTGGATGATATGAATTTGCTACTTTGTGGCTAATTCTATATTGGACCATAGCCGAGTAAAAGCTGTTTATTGCAGAAATGAGTGCTCCCGTCACTGATTAGTACCCTGGGGACACCAAATCTGCTAAAGATATGTTTCTGGAGGAACTTTAGCACGGTCTTAGTATCATTAGTGGGTGTGACAATTGCTTCTACCTATTTAGATACGTAGTCTACTGCCACCAGAATGTAAGTGTTTGAGTATGATGGTGGGAAAGGACCCATGAAGTCAATACCCCATACATCAAATAACTCAATCTCTAAGATCCCTTGTTGAGGCATGGCATAACCATGAGGCAAGTTGCTAGCTCTTTGGCAACTGTCACAGTTACGCACAAACTCTCGGGCATCTCTATGGAGAGTAGGCCAGTAGAACCCACATTGGAGGACCTTAGTGCTGTTCACTCACCTCCGAAATGTCCTCCATACTGTGATCCATGGCAACGCCATAGGATTTTCTGTGCCTCTTCTCTAGGCACGCATCTGCGGATCATTCCGTCTGCACATCTCTTAAAGAGATATGGTTCATCCCATAAGTAGTATTTTGCATCAGAAATTAGTTTTTTTGTTTGCACCCTGCTGTACTCCTTGGGTATGAACCTCATAGCTTTATAATTTACAATGTCTGCAAACCATGGTGCTTCCTGAATGGCGAAGAGTTTCTCATCCGGAAAGGTCTCAGAGATCTTAGTAGGAGGGAGGGACGCTCCTGCTACTGGTTCTATCCGGGACAGGTGATCAGCTACCTGGTTTTCTATCCCTTTTCGGTCTCTTATTTCTATATCAAACTCTTACAGAAGCAACACCCATCTTATGAGCCTGGGTTTTGAATCCTGCTTTGTGAGTAAATATTTAAGAGTAGCATGGTAGTATACACAATCACTTTTGAACCTACTAAATAGGATCTAAACTTGTCAATGGCATAAACCACTGCAAGCAACTCTTTTTCAGTGGTTGTGTAGTTTTTCTGTGCGTCATTTAGAACACGGCTGGCATAGTAAATGACGTGCAGAAGTTTGCTATGCCTCTGCCCTAATACTGCACCAATGGCATGGTCACTGGCATCACACATTAGTTCGAATGGTAATGTTCAGTCTGGTGCAGAAATAACTGGTGCTGTGACCAGCTTAGCTTTCAGAGTTTCAAACGCCTGCAGACACTCTGTGTCAAACACAAATGGCGTGTCAGCAGCTAGCAGATTGCTCAGAGGTTTTGCAATTTTCGAAAAATCCTTTATAAACCTCCTATAAAATCCTGCATGCCCTAGAAAGCTTCTGATTGCTTTAACATTGGCAGGTGGTGGTAATTTTTTAATTACCTCCACTTTAGCTTGATCCACCTCTATTCCCTTGTTTGAAATTTTATGCCCAAGGATAATTCCTTCAGTCACCATAAAGTGACATTTCTCCCAGTTTAAAACTAGGTTGGTCTCTTGGCATCTTTTCAGAACAAGTGCTAAATGGTCAAGGTAGGAGCTGAATGAGTCTCCAAATACTGAAAAGTCATCCATGAAGACTTCTAAAAATTTCTCTACCATATCAGAGAAGATAGAGAGCATGCACCTCTGAAAGGTTGCAGGTGCATTGCACAGACCAAAAGGCATCCTTCTGTAGGCAAATACTCCAGAAGGACATGTGAATGCTATTTTCTCTTGGTCCTGAGGATCTACTGCAATTTGGTTGTAACTTGAATAGCCATCCAAAAAGTAGTAATATTCATGACCTGCTAGTCTCTCTAGCATCTGGTCTATGAATGGTAAAGGAAAATGATCCTTTCGGGTGGCTGTATTGATCCTTCTGTAGTCGATACACATACGCCACCCTGTAACTGTTATTGTAGGAACCAGTTCATTCTTTTCATTGTGAACCACTGTCATGCCTCCCTTTTTGGGTACAACTTGGATAGGGCTTACCCAGGGGCTATTAGAAATAGGATAAATAATCCCAGCCTCTAGTAACTTAGTGACCTCTTTCTGCACCACCTCCTTCATGGCTGGATTTAGCCGCCTCTGTGGTTGAACCACTGGCTTAGTATCATCCTCCAATAGGATCTTGTGCATGCATCTTGCTGAGCTAATGCCCTTAGGATCACTTATGGACCACTCAAGAGCTGTCTTGTGTGTCCTTAGCACTTGAATTAGTGCTTTCTCTTCCTATGGATTTAAAGCAGAGCTTATGATCACTGGAAAAGTATCACCCTCTCCTAGAAATACATATTTCAGGGATGGTGGTAGTGGTTTGAGCTCGGGTTTAGGAGGTTTCTCTTCTTCCTGAGAAATTTTTAGAGGTTCTTTTATTTCCTCTGATTCCTCCAGATCAGGCTGAACATCTTTAAAGATGTCCTCTAGCTCTGATTCAAGACTCTCGGTCATATTGATCTCTTCCACCAAGGAGTCAATAATATCAACGCTCATGCAGTCATTTGATGTGTCTGGATGCTGCATAGCTTTGACAACATTTAACTTGAACTCATCCTCATTGACTCTCAGGGTCACTTCCCCTTTTTGGACATCAATGAGAGTTCGTCCAGTTGCTAGGAAAGGTCTTCTTAGAATGAGAGTTGCACTCTTGTGCTCCTCCATTTCCAGCACTACAAAGTCAGTGGGAAAGGCAAATGGCCCAACCTTGATAATCATGTTCTCAATTATGCCTGATGGGTATTTAATGGAGCCATCAGCAAGTTGAAGACATATCCGGGTTGGTTTGAC
>NC_029794.2:95204317-95231134 GCF_000816755.2 Arachis ipaensis
AAATGAGTGCTCCCGTCACTGATTAGTACCCTGGGGACACCAAATCTGCTAAAGATATGTTTCTGGAGGAACTTTAGCACGGTCTTAGTATCATTAGTGGGTGTGACAATTGCTTCTACCTATTTAGATACGTAGTCTACTGCCACCAGAATGTAAGTGTTTGAGTATGATGGTGGGAAAGGACCCATGAAGTCAATACCCCATACATCAAATAACTCAATCTCTAAGATCCCTTGTTGAGGCATGGCATAACCATGAGGCAAGTTGCTAGCTCTTTGGCAACTGTCACAGTTACGCACAAACTCTCGGGCATCTCTATGGAGAGTAGGCCAGTAGAACCCACATTGGAGGACCTTAGTGCTGTTCACTCACCTCCGAAATGTCCTCCATACTGTGATCCATGGCAACGCCATAGGATTTTCTGTGCCTCTTCTCTAGGCACGCATCTGCGGATCATTCCGTCTGCACATCTCTTAAAGAGATATGGTTCATCCCATAAGTAGTATTTTGCATCAGAAATTAGTTTTTTTGTTTGCACCCTGCTGTACTCCTTGGGTATGAACCTCATAGCTTTATAATTTACAATGTCTGCAAACCATGGTGCTTCCTGAATGGCGAAGAGTTTCTCATCCGGAAAGGTCTCAGAGATCTTAGTAGGAGGGAGGGACGCTCCTGCTACTGGTTCTATCCGGGACAGGTGATCAGCTACCTGGTTTTCTATCCCTTTTCGGTCTCTTATTTCTATATCAAACTCTTACAGAAGCAACACCCATCTTATGAGCCTGGGTTTTGAATCCTGCTTTGTGAGTAAATATTTAAGAGTAGCATGGTAGTATACACAATCACTTTTGAACCTACTAAATAGGATCTAAACTTGTCAATGGCATAAACCACTGCAAGCAACTCTTTTTCAGTGGTTGTGTAGTTTTTCTGTGCGTCATTTAGAACACGGCTGGCATAGTAAATGACGTGCAGAAGTTTGCTATGCCTCTGCCCTAATACTGCACCAATGGCATGGTCACTGGCATCACACATTAGTTCGAATGGTAATGTTCAGTCTGGTGCAGAAATAACTGGTGCTGTGACCAGCTTAGCTTTCAGAGTTTCAAACGCCTGCAGACACTCTGTGTCAAACACAAATGGCGTGTCAGCAGCTAGCAGATTGCTCAGAGGTTTTGCAATTTTCGAAAAATCCTTTATAAACCTCCTATAAAATCCTGCATGCCCTAGAAAGCTTCTGATTGCTTTAACATTGGCAGGTGGTGGTAATTTTTTAATTACCTCCACTTTAGCTTGATCCACCTCTATTCCCTTGTTTGAAATTTTATGCCCAAGGATAATTCCTTCAGTCACCATAAAGTGACATTTCTCCCAGTTTAAAACTAGGTTGGTCTCTTGGCATCTTTTCAGAACAAGTGCTAAATGGTCAAGGTAGGAGCTGAATGAGTCTCCAAATACTGAAAAGTCATCCATGAAGACTTCTAAAAATTTCTCTACCATATCAGAGAAGATAGAGAGCATGCACCTCTGAAAGGTTGCAGGTGCATTGCACAGACCAAAAGGCATCCTTCTGTAGGCAAATACTCCAGAAGGACATGTGAATGCTATTTTCTCTTGGTCCTGAGGATCTACTGCAATTTGGTTGTAACTTGAATAGCCATCCAAAAAGTAGTAATATTCATGACCTGCTAGTCTCTCTAGCATCTGGTCTATGAATGGTAAAGGAAAATGATCCTTTCGGGTGGCTGTATTGATCCTTCTGTAGTCGATACACATACGCCACCCTGTAACTGTTATTGTAGGAACCAGTTCATTCTTTTCATTGTGAACCACTGTCATGCCTCCCTTTTTGGGTACAACTTGGATAGGGCTTACCCAGGGGCTATTAGAAATAGGATAAATAATCCCAGCCTCTAGTAACTTAGTGACCTCTTTCTGCACCACCTCCTTCATGGCTGGATTTAGCCGCCTCTGTGGTTGAACCACTGGCTTAGTATCATCCTCCAATAGGATCTTGTGCATGCATCTTGCTGAGCTAATGCCCTTAGGATCACTTATGGACCACTCAAGAGCTGTCTTGTGTGTCCTTAGCACTTGAATTAGTGCTTTCTCTTCCTATGGATTTAAAGCAGAGCTTATGATCACTGGAAAAGTATCACCCTCTCCTAGAAATGCATATTTCAGGGATGGTGGTAGTGGTTTGAGCTCGGGTTTAGGAGGTTTCTCTTCTTCCTGAGAAATTTTTAGAGGTTCTTTTATTTCCTCTGATTCCTCCAGATCAGGCTGAACATCTTTAAAGATGTCCTCTAGCTCTGATTCAAGACTCTCGGTCATATTGATCTCTTCCACCAAGGAGTCAATAATATCAACGCTCATGCAGTCATTTGATGTGTCTGGATGCTGCATAGCTTTGACAACATTTAACTTGAACTCATCCTCATTGACTCTCAGGGTCACTTCCCCTTTTTGGACATCAATGAGAGTTCGTCCAGTTGCTAGGAAAGGTCTTCTTAGAATGAGAGTTGCACTCTTGTGCTCCTCCATTTCCAGCACTACAAAGTCAGTGGGAAAGGCAAATGGCCCAACCTTGATAATCATGTTCTCAATTATGCCTGATGGGTATTTAATGGAGCCATCAGCAAGTTAAAGACATATCCGGGTTGGTTTGACCTCTTTAGTCAAGCCAAGCTTTCTGATAGTGGATACAGGGATTAGATTGATACTTGCCCCAAGGTCACATAGAGCTGTCTTGGTACAAGTACCCTCTAATGTGCACGGTATCATAAAGCTTCCTGTATCTTTAAGCTTTTCTGGTAAGCTTTTCAGAATGACTGCACTGCATTCTTCAGTGAGAAAGATTTTTTCAGTTTCTCTCCAATCCTTCTTATGGCTTAAGATCTATTTCATGAACTTAGCATAAGAGGGTATTTGCTCAAGTGTCTCTGCAAACAGGATCTTGATCTCAAGAGTCCTGAGATAGTCTGTAAAGCGGGCAAATTGTTTATGCTGTTCCGCTTGGCGGAGTTTCTGAGGATAAGGCATCTTGGCTTTATATTCTTCAACCTTAGTTGCTGCAGGTTTATTCCCTACAGAGGTGGTTGGAGAAGCCTTCTTAGAGGGGTTACTATCAGCACTTGCAGGTGTCTCATCCCTCATTGGCGTTTGAACGCCAGGATTGGGTGCAGGATGGGCGTTTAACGCCAGCTTCCCACCCTTTTCTGGCATTTGAACGCCAGAACTAGGCAGGGAATGGGCGTTTAACACCAACTTTTCTCCCTTCTCTGGCGTTTGAACGCCAGAAGTGGGCATCCACTGGGCATTTAACGCCAATCTTTCACCCTTTTCTGGCATTTGAACGCCAGAATTATTCCTCTCTGGGCTCTTGCTGTCCTCAGAGGGATTTTGGAAAGTGGTTTGGTCATCCTCTGTCAGTTGTTCATTTCTTGGCTTTCTGCTACTTTGAGCTGAATTATTCAATGTCTTCCCGCTCCTTAGTTGAACAGCTTGGCATTCTTCTGTTATCTGTTTAGATAGCTACTGTCTTGTCTAATTCAATTGTGCTTCTATATTCTTGTTAGCATTTTTAGTGTCTTGGAGCATCTCTTTAAATTCTGCTAATTATTTTGTCATAAGGAGTAATTGCTGATTAAGTTCAACAATCTGTTCTTGAGGATTAGGATCAGTAGTTACTGCCCTAGCCTATTCTTTTATGGAGGACTCACTGCTTGAGTACAGATGTTGATTTCTAACAACCGTATCTATGAGTTCTTGAGCCTCTTCAATCGTCTTTCTCATGTGTATAGATCCACCAGCTGAGTAGTCTAGAGACATTTGAGCTCTTTCTGTAAGCCCATAGTAGAAGATGTCTAACTGTACCCACTCTGAAAATATTTCAGAGGGGCATTTCCTTAGCATCCATCTGTACCTCTCCCAGGCATTATAAATGGATTCATGATCCTTTTGTTTAAAGCCTTGGATGTCCAGCCTTAGCTGTGTCATCCTTTTTGGAGGGTAAAATTGATTTAGGAATTTGTCTAATAACTGTCTCCATGTTTTTATGCTTGCTGTGGGTTGGTTATTTAACCACCTCTTAGCTTGATCTTTTACAGCAAATGGAAATAGTAATAATCTGTAGACATCCTGATCCACTTCTTTATCACGTACTGTGTCAGCAATTTGTAAGAACTGTGCCAGAAACTCAGTAGGTTCTTCCTGTGGAAGACCGAAATACTGTCAATTTTGCTGCACCATGATAATGAGCTGAGGATTTAGCTCAAAACTGCTTGCTTTGATGGGAGGTATACAGATGCTACTCCCATATGCAGCTGTAATGGGGTTAGCATATGACCCCAAAGTCCTTCTAGACTATTCATTTCCACTTATATCCATGATGGAGAAAAGAGAATTGATATGAATTGCTAATAAATTATATTTTTAAACTTTTTATTTTATTTAATTAAAAGTAACCGAATAAAATAAAACAAAATAAATGGAAGATAAAATAAAAGTTTCGAAAATTAGAAGAAAATGAAATAAAAGCAAATTGAAAACTAAATTAATTAATTAATTAAAAAGAATTTAGAATTAGCAATAAAAAATATATGATTGAAAATTATTTTGAAAAAAATATGATTGAGAAGATATGATTGCAATTTATTAAAAAAAAGATATGATTGAAGAAATTAAAAAGATTTGATTTTTGAAAAAGATTTGAAAAGATCAATTTTTGAAATTAGAATTTTGACTTGACTAAAAAAAAGATATGATTTTGAAAATCTTTGACTAATTTAATGCAAAATTTCGAAATTTATGAGTAAAATAAGGAAAAGATATTTTTTTAATTTTTGAATTTTAATGAGGAAAGAGAAAAATAACAAAATGACACTAAACTTAGAAATTTTAGATCAAAACAAAGAGAGCAAACAAGAAAACTTTGAATGTCAAGATGAACACTAAGAACACTTTGAAGATCAAGATGAACACCAAGAACAAATTTTTGAAAAAATTTTTAAGTAAATAAAAGCACAAGGGACACCAAACTTAAAATTTTTAGAAAATCAAACACAAATTTTCGAAATTTTAAAGGAAAACACAAAGAAGACACCAAACTTAGGATTTTTAAAGATCAAGAAAGACTAAGAACATGCAAATTCGAAAAATTGAAAGAAAATAACAGCATGCAATTGACACCAAATTTAAAATATAAAACTAAACTCAAATAAAAGACTCAAATTTAGTGACTCTAAACCAACAAAAAATATATTATTCCTAATCTAAGCAACAAAATAAACTGTCAGTTGTCCAAACTCGAACAATCTCCGACAACGGCACCAAAAACTTGGTGCACGAAATTACAATCACACTTTTGCAATTCCGCACAACTAACCAGCAAGTGCACTGGGTTGTCCAAGTAATACCTTACATGAGTAAGGGTCGATCCCACAGAGATTGTCGGCTTGAAGCAAGCTATGATTATCTTGTAATTCTTAGTCAGGATATCAGTAATGATTCTTAGTTTTAATTGTAAAAAGTAAAAGAACATGAAATAAATACTTGTTATGCAGTAATGGAGAACAAGTTGAGGTTTTGGAGGTGCTTTGTCTTCTGAATCTCTGCTTTCCTACTGTCTTCTTCTTCACACACGCACGACTCCTTCCATGGCAAGCTGTATGTTGGTGGATCACCGTTGTCAATGGCTACCATCCATCATCTCAATGAAAATGGTCCAAATGCGCTGTCACCGCACGGCTAATTATCTGTCGGTTCTCACTCATGTTGGAATAGGATCCATTGATCCTTTTGCGTCTGTCACTACGCCCAGCACTCGTGAGTTTGAAGCTCGTAACAGTCATCCCTTTCCAGATCCTACTCGGAATACCACAGATAAGGTTTAGACTTTTCGGATCTCAGGAATGGCCGTCAATAATTCTAGCCTATACCACGAAGACTCTGATCTGAATCAGGAGGCTAAGAGATATGCACTCAGTCTAAGGTAGAATGGAGGTGGTTGTCAGGCACGCGTTCATAGGTTGAGGATGGTGATGAATGTCACGGATCATCACATTCATCAAGTTGAAGTGCGAGTGAATATCTTAGAAGAGAAACAAGCGTGATTGAATGGAAAACAGTAGTAATTGCATTAATTCATCAAAACACAGCAGAGCTCCTCACCCTCCAATCATGGGGTTTAGAGACTCATGCCATCAGAAATACAATATGAAACGTGTAAAGTGTCATGAGGTGTTTAATACAATAGCAAAAGGTCCTATTTATAGAGAACTAGTAGCCTAGGGTTTACAGAAATTAGTAAATGATGCAGAAATCCACTTCCGGACCCACTTAGTGTGTGCTTGGACTGAGCATAGAAGCTTCCATGTATAGAGACTTTTCTTAGAGTTAAACGCCAGCTTTTGTGCCAGTTTGGGCGTTTAACTCCAGCTTTTATGCCAGTTCTGGCGTTTTGACGCCAAAATTTTTATGCTGACTTGGGACGCCAGTTTGGACCATCAAATCTTGAGCAAAGTATAGACTATTATATATTGCTGGAAAGTCCAGGATATCTACTTTCTAACGCAATTGAGAGTGTGCCAATTGGGCTTCTGTAGCTCCAGAAAATCCACTTCGAGTGCAGGGAGGTCAGAATCTAACAGCATCTACAGTCCTTTTTCAGCCTCTGAATCAGATTTTTGCTCAGGTCCCTCGATTTCAGCCAGAAAATACCTGAAATCATAGAAAAATACACAAACTCATAGTAAAGTCCAGAAATATAATTTTTGAATAAAAACTAAAAAAAAACATAATAAAAACTAACTAAAATATACTAAAAACATACTAAAAACAATGCCAAAAAGCGTATAAATTATCCGCTCATCAACTTTGTTTGTGATTTTGTGAAATTGTACTTGTTATTTTTCATGTGTTATATTTTGTTGCATAATCTTAGTTGAAAATAACATAGGATAAGTTTTTAGTAAATATGACTAAGTCAGGTTAGTTTTTTTAATTAGTTTAAAAACTAAAAAATCGAACTAAACCAATCTAATTAATTCTATATGATTGGATCAGATAGTTTTTTCTGTCAAAACTGAACTAAACTAAACCAAATCAAACCACACTGTGAACATCTCGAGTCATTGGTACCTCCCTGTTTGAGAGCTTTCATTGCTTCTGAATTGTCACTTTGTGAAGTAGCATTCCTTTGCTAATTTTATACCTAATATGATGTAGATGCCTGTGCCTCATGGATCTTTGAAGAGAAAGGGATGACTAAAGTTGTTACTCTCATGATTTGGCCCATCTCATTTTTCACCACTACAAACCCCTCTATTATTGCCTATGGAAACAATAATGTCCACATTTACTTTTCAGTTGGTGGTTGGTGGACTTTCCTAATTATGTGATGTTAGAGGCTAGAGAAACAAGTTACTATCGTCTCTTCTACCATGAGTTAAACATTCCAGAAATCATAAAAAAAAATTTACTTTTTCCACGTCCTCTTTAATTGGCAGTGGCTTCTCCTAAAAATCAATGAGTTTCTTGCTCACTATAATTGCTACATTAAGATACAAAACAAACCTTTTTTTCTTAGCTTAGAGTTTTTCCAATATGCCTATTATCCATTCTTTCAATTCTGAGCTATCCGAAGTTTTTTATTTTAGAGTAAAGGGTGATGCAAACTAGAATTTTCTTGTGAACCAACAGTCTCTTAAGATATGCTCTCCTATTTCTTGTCCATACATTTAATACAGATAGAAAAGCAGTTTATTCCCCTATAACTCAAGTTCAAGTTCTCCCTTGTTAGGAGAGAGTTTCGGAGTAGCCTCCATAAGAAAGTCAAAGCTCTTGGTAGTTCTTTAATCTTCCACAACTGTTTTCAAGTACCCTCATCTCCTTGCTCAATGATGGAACTAATTGATTAATGTTAATTTTGGACTTTAATTTCATGATATGCTAGTTTTACTCTGAAGTTAGTTATCATTTCTTTTCTTTTCTCAAGTGAACTTGTTTGGCTGTTCTGATCTGGGAATTGAAATTTTCAAATTTGTTTGGCTTCAAATGGTAGAAAAATTTGGTTAGTCAAATCAGGATTTCATTCTATCTCTTCCACATGCATTAAATTTACTACTGCTGCTTTGGGATCAAGGTTGGCTAAGGGGTCCATATCCTAGATTCATTCTATTTGAGGAGCTAAAGGTGCTTTCATATTATAACTTCTTTTCCGTCTCCAATCTTCCATAGCCATCCATTTGGAGGACTCCTTTGGCTTACCAAATGCTTCTCCATGTGTAGCATGGTGTGAATTCTATATTTGAGTTTATTAAATTCTTTCTGTTGTATTTGTAGCCAATGCTTGTCAACAAATATAAATTTCTCAATAATCTCCACTCTTGTTTCACTAAAAGAGCCATGTTGAAAGCCTCAATATCTTGAAATTCTAGTCCTCTTTCTCTTTTAGTAGCCATTATTTGTCTTATTTTATCTAGTGAATCTTTCTCTCTCCATTTGTTGATCCTTTGTAGGATCTTTTTAACAATATGTTGGCAAAGACTTATCGGTAGTCAAAAGCACCCCATGATGTATGTCAGAATTGACACAACCATATCCTTTATCAGCACATTTTTTCTTGTTCTCAATAAAAATTTCTCTTTCCATCCTTTAAATGTCTTCCAAACTCTCTCTTGAAAATACTCAAAAACTTATTTCTTAGTTCTTTTAACAAATAAAAATTGGGAGGTTCAGGTACTCTGAATGTCTTTTTACAACATTTATTCCTATCTAGTCTTGGATAAACATTCGTCTGTTAGTATTTATATTTTGACTAAAAGACATCTTAGATTTATCAAAGTTTATATGTTGTCCTAAGGCTTGTTGGTAAGAAACCTACACTTCCTTCACTGCTTGGATGTCTTGGTCCGAGTCTCTAGTGAAAAGAATATTGTCATATATAAAGAAGATATCATTTATTTCTAAGCCATTTCTTGATATCCTAATTTCTTGTATCAATTTGCTATTTTGTGCTTTTATGAGTATTCTTAAGAGAACTTCTGCACAGAAGATGAAAAAGTAGGGGATAATAGATCCCTTTGTCTTAGACCTCCTTAGGACTGGAAGGTTTTAGTGGGAATTCCATTTAGGAAAATGGAAAAGGATGCTAAACTAATGCTACTCCATATTGTTTGCACTCATTTGGAAAACCTGTTGAAATTAGGATTTCTCTTAAGAACACCCATTCCATCATGTCATATGCTTTTTTCAAATCAAGTTTCATCGTCACATATCCTTTTTCCTATCATTTTCTTCTTCATGTAATAGAAAATTTTAAACGCAATTAGACTGTTGTTTGTTGTCAATCTCCCTGGGATAAAAGAGTTATGATTTTCTCCAATAATTTGTAGAAAAATTATTTTCAGCCTATTTGCCATTGTTTTAGTCACCAGCTTAAAGATGACAATACATAGAGATATCAGTCTAAATTCCCTTTATATGTTTTGGCTTTTCCACCTTTGGAATCATACATATGAAGGTTTGATTTACTGATCTTGGGTTTGCTCCTTCGTTTAAGATTGTTAAGACTGCTTCTATGACTTTGCTCCTTACAATTTTCACAATTTTTCTTTATAAAAAAGAGATGGTATCTTGATGAATCCATATTTTACGATATATTTTGGTTTGATTTGAGTGGATTCTATCACATAAACCCATATTTATTCGCCTAAATAGCATACTTTTGTGAATTCTTTCCTAATTGCGCTTAATTGTGAAAAATATGCTTTTCATGCTTAAATTGACAATTTTAATTCACTTTTCTCCCATTCGATGTCTTGATATATTTGTTTAAGTGATTTAAGATTTTGAAGGCAAGAATGCCTTGAGAAAGTGGAAGAAAAGCATACAAAGTGGAAGAATTCAAGAAATGAAGGATTTGGAAAGCTGCCAGCCCTGACCTCTCTGTACTAAATTGGTCATAACTTGAGCTACAGAGGTCCAAATGAGGCGGTTCCAGCGGCATTAGAAAGTTAACGTCCGGGGCTTCAAAATGATATGTAATTTGCTATAGTGGACGTAAGTCTACCTATGCGTACGCATAGGTACTTGTGCGTCCGCACAGGTCAATTTTCAGCATGTGTGCGGACGCACGTGTCTGTGCATCCGCACAGGTCCCTGTACGTGAGCTCATTAATGCAAATCGCTGGGGGTAAATTCTGGGCCTCTAAAATCCAATCCAACTCATTTTCTGAAGCTATTTAAGGCCAAAATAAAGAGGAATGAGGGGGGAGGGGGCAATTAGGTTTAGTTTTATTATGTTTTCTCTTAGTTTCTAGAGAGAGAAGCTCCCCCTCTCTCTAGAATTAGGGTTAGTTAGTTTAATTTCTTGTAATTTCTACTTTTAATTCTTGTTTCTATTTACTTTTTCGTGTCATTTATTGTTATTACTTCTTGTTCTTCTTCATTTCTCTTGTTATCTACTTTATTTTGTCAATTTATGTTTTATGACACTCTTGTTACATTTTACTTTCAAATGCAAATTTATGTTTCATGTCATTTATTGCTTTCTTTAGTTGTTATTGTTATTTTCTTGCTTTGGTAGCTTTAGAATTTATTTTAATGCATTTTAATATTATTTTATTTTCATGCACACCAAGTGTTTGATAAAATGCTTGGCTTAGTTTTTACATAGTTTTTCTTCACTCTTGACTTGGAATTGTTGACTTTGGTGTTCCTTGAGTCATTGATGTCCATTCTTGTTGATATATTAGAGTGAGTTAGTTGATTTAGTTTCCCTTGACTCTATGTGACCCCTTAGTGTTGACATATGACTTAGGGATTGAAATTAACTATGCCTTTTTGACTTATATTCGATGTAAGGTTGACTAAGTAGGATTAACTCTTCATAATCATCATATGTTTGTGGTCAACAACTAGGATAGGTAGCCTTAGCCTTCAATTACTTGCCAAGAGGTTTCTTGCATTTTAAGTTTCCTTTACTTGCATCTAATTTCTTTGACTCTTATTGCGTTGACTTTTATTTGCTTTGATGTTTAATTTCTTGCATGTTTAATTTTCACACTCTTGGTTGAGAAGTTAGATGTTTGGGTAGAATTGAGTTGTGGACGGCCATTCCGCATTGTGTGAGAATGGTTAATTGATTTGGTTTCCATTGACGCTAGTCTTTCACTAAGTAATTAGTGAGTTGACTAGGACTTATGGATTGAGATCAATTACACCTTTTGACTAATTCTCAAGGAGGATTGACTAGTTTGTATTGCTTCCATACAATTGCCATGTTTGTGGTCCACAACTAGGATAGGAAGCCTAGATTACCCAATTCTTGCCAAGAGTTGCCATTTACATTCCTTTCATGCTTGTTTCAATTCCTTGCTATTTACATTTTAATTTCTTGCTCTTGCTTTCATTTCCAATCCCCCATGCTCTCTCCTTCATAGCCAATAATTGTACATTTCATTGCAACTCCTAGGGAAGACAACCCGAGAGCTAAATACTCTCGGTTATTTTGTATTGTGACTTTATTATTTGATAGTGAGAATTTGTTGTTGGTTTGGAGTATGCTACCAATGAAGTGATGCTTGTCTTTGATTGATTCCAAACCATGCAATAATTCTCATCTATTAAATTTGGTGCCGTTGCTAAGGAGTTGCAATGGTGTATGTTTTTTGCTATTGTATATATGTGAATATTGTAAATAGCTTGCTTTTTGGCTGTCTTTGTTGATGGTTAGGATTGGGATCCTATAGGACATTGGACATTCAAGCAATTGGTGGGGAAGTCAAGCACAAGCCACCAGAGCAAAGGGCTCTCCCAATTGTCTAACTTAAAGACATTAAATAAAAGTGTTTGGTAACATTGTTCCTTCTCTTCTCTTTTTGTATATATTTTGACTTATTTGCTTTTTGTTATGTTTGGGTAGCTTAGGATTAGTTTAATTTTGAGATTTGTATGTTAATTTTGGTTTGGATCATGAATTTATGGGTTCTTGCATGCTTTGGTGTTGAGTTTTGATTGAACTAAGGCTTGGTACCTTAGAATTTTGAAGAAATTTTTTTTCAAAACAGGGCATTTGTGTGTACGCAAATACCTGTGCGTGCGCACACAACTCCTATTTTTGCGACCTGTGAGTATGCACCGACTTGTGCGCACGCACACGCATGATTTTGCCCTCTGGTCGCAGCGCCAGCATGCCTTTTGCGCGCGCGTTCCCCTGCTTTTTGCGACCTGTGCGTGCGCACCCACTCGTGCGTACGCACACATACCCTTTTTCGCACTCTTTGTGCAGACGCACAGACGTGTGCATCCGCACGGCAACTTGCAACCACTCTGGTGGGAGTGTTATCATAGCCTAGTGTGTGAAGCATGCCCTTACGCTCTTGTGCGCGCTCACGGACCTGTGTGCGCGTGCACACTTGATCCTTCCAAAAAAAAAAAACCTTCTGTGCGTGCACACAGCCCCGTGCGCACGCACACGTCTTGATTCCTCTTCTGTTCGCAGCGCTCACACCATGCTGTGCGCTCGCACACCCTCCCTTATTCCACCTTGTGTGCGTACGCACACTCCTGTTTTCACCCATTATACTTCTTTTCTCATCTTCTCTCTACTTCTTCTCTTCTTTTCCCCTCCACCCACATCTTCTCTTGCTTTTGCCCTCTTTTCTACTTATTCTAGTTACTTTCTATTTCATTCCATTTTAATTTTTATTATTATAATTGTTTTAGTTTAGTTGTTCTTAGTTAAATAAATTACAAGTGTTGATTGATGTTGATATGGGTTGCTTCTTGTTTGAATTTTGATCTCATTGTTGATGGATATGTGCACTAAGTATTAAAGCCTTGTTTGATTACCTAATTGAATTGTGAGTTTGATTCATATGTTGTCATGACCATATGCATTAGACTTTATCCTTGTTTGGCATCTTGCATTGTGCACTTTTACTTGAGTGAATCGAGTTGAGCTATTTATTCATCATGGTTTTAAATGAATATAATCACATAACAAGGTATTTGTTCCTTGTTAATGCTTTGCATTTTTTGAGTTGACTTGACTTGATTCATATCAAGACTTGTCACTTTTTGTAACAAGCACCTTATACATGTGATTATCTTCTTATTCCTAAGGGTGAATAAGTAGTCTCCTTTCATCATTGAATTGGTTATTGTTGATTGTGCCAATTTTTATTCACTTTGCGCTTCCACTTGCACAATTTTAATAACCAATGTCTTATATACTCAATTCACTTTAGTTGTAGTTACCTAGGTTGTTTGTGCCTTAAATTTTGCTTATTTATTACTTGCAACCTAGAACTACTTAATTGAGGAACATGCTATTTCCTTTGCTTTTGTGGTTATTGTTTGACCCGATCAATGTGTTGTGCTCTAAATTGTGCGTGTATTTAGAATACACATATTGCCTTTTATCATACCACACTTCTATGACTTCTTCCTCAATTGTTGTTTATGTGTTTATACAAAGCAACCGGAACCCCCGGAGCCCACCCGCTGAAGGTGGAGCCTCAAAGTCCTTCATCTCTCGGATTGTGTACCTGCACGGAGGACCGTGCCGTATTTAAGTGTGGGGGAGGATCGCTAACTTCAAGGGGGGTAAAAATTTCTTTCCTTAGACACTTTGTAATACTCTTTTTGTCCTTTTTCTTCAATTTTTGCAATTTTTGTTCTTGTTTGCATTTTGTTTGGTTTGTTTGTATATATCTCTTTAATGCTTATAGTTATAGGATAGTAAATACTTGTATGTTTCATGTTTGATTGAATAAGTTTGGTAAAATAACAAAGAATTTTCAAGAAATTCCTTTTTGGGCAATCAATTGATTAGATTTGAAAACATGTTTTTGAACTTGCTTGAAGTAGCTTTTTATGAAATATAGAAAAGAGCTTGAACAAACTACCTAGTGAGATTTGAGCTTAAATTGTGTGGTTGCACATTTTCAACCACAAATGTTGTTCTTGTGTGATAAACTCCCTTTTTATGATTGTAATCTTAGATTTGCTTTAGTGTATATGTCTTATATTTGTTGTTTTAGATTGCATTTAGTATGATTGAGGCCATCTTTGTATAGCTCACTAACCCATATGGCCAACCCTTGTATCTACCTTTGTAAACCACTTTTGAGCCTTTTAATTCCCCTTTGTTCTTATTTTAAGCACATCATTTGCCCTAAGTGAAAAACCATTAATGTCCTTGAATTATATCTTTAATTAGCTTGGGTTTGAGTGTGTGTGTTAATCAAGTGTGGGGGAATTTGTGGGAAACATTGGTAGAAAGTTAGTTGGGTGTTCATTGAGAATATTTGGAAAAATAGGTAAACACTCATGCATCTATTAAGTAAGACATATGCATCTCTTTGTGTTGATAAAAAAATTTTTTTGGTGTATATACTTTGTATAGAAAAAAAAAGAAAAAAAACGAAAAAAAAAGAAAAGAAAAAGAAATGACAATAAGAATGAAAATAAGAGATGCATAGGTGGTTGAATTAAAAAGAAGCATGCATGAGTGAACATGAAAAAGGGATAAATGGGTAGTTAGGTTGTTTTGTCATGTATATAGGATGATATAGGATTAGGTGGGATGCTTGAGCTAATCAAAGATCTAATCTATTAGCCCACTTAACCATATTAATCCTACCCTTACCTAAGCCCCGTTACAACCCTCAAAAGTCCTCATGATATTTGCATTCATTCATCAAATATTATTTGATTGTTAGACGACTTGCAATTCTTTGAGAAACATTATTAAAGGAGGATTGAGTGATTAAACCCTACACACTGAGCGATTAGAGTGTAAACACATCCGGTGAGGGTTTCAATCGCTCAATTCTATATTTCCATTGCTTAATTTGTATCTTCTTGCAAGTTGTTGAACTTAATTTTGAAAATTCCAAATCAAATCTTTGGACTTTGATCACATTGCTATATTTGATTTGTCTAGGCCCTAAGTTCTTGTTTTGGATTGATTGAGATTCTTTTGTTTGCTTTTACCAAACTCAATAGGAATCATAGTGTAGGTAGTTACATGCATGTAGGTAGTTGCATTAATAATTACCCCTTCATTCATCTCCTTTGGTTGGTTTAGCATGAGGACATGCTTGGTTTAAGTGTGGGAAAATTGATGAATCCATATTTTACGATATATTTTGGTTTGATTTGAGTGGATTCCATCACATAAACCCACATTTATTCGCCTAAATAGCATGCTTTTGTGAATTCTTTCCTAATTGCGCTTAATTGTGAAAAATATGCTTTTCATGCTTAAATTGCCAATTTTAATTCACTTTTCTCCCATTCGATGCCTTGATATATTTGTTTAAGTGATTTAAGGTTTTGAAGGCAAGAATGGCTTGAGAAAGTGGAAGGAAAGCATACAAAGTGGAAGAATTCAAGAAATGAAGGATTTGGAAAGCTGCCAACCCTGACCTCTCTGTACTAAATTGGTCATAACTTGAGCTACAGAGGTCCAAATGAGGCGGTTCCAGTGGCATTAGAAAGCTAACGTCCGCGACTTCAAAATAATATGTAATTTGCTATAGTGGACATAAGTCTACCTGTGCGTATGCATAGGTACTTGTGCATCCGCACAGGTCAATTTTCAGCATGTGTGCGAACGCACGCGTCTGTGCGTCCGCACAGGTCCCTGTACGTAAGCTCATTAATGCAAATCGCTGGTGGCAAATTCTGGGCCTCCAAAACCCAATTCAACTCATTTTCTGAAGCTATTTAAGGCCAAAGTAAAGAGGAATGAGGGGAGGGGGCAATTAGGTTTAGTTTTATTATGTTTTCTCTTAGTTTCTAGAGAGAGAAGCTCCCCACTCTCTCTAGAATTAGGGTTAGTTAGTTTAATTTCTTGTAATTTCTACTTTTAATTCTTGTTTCTATTTACTTTTTCTTGTCATTTATTGTTATTGCTTCTTGTTCTTCTTCATTTCTCTTGTTATCTACTTTATTTTGTAAATTTATGTTTTATGACACTCTTGTTACATTTTACTTTCAATTAATGCAAATTTATGTTTCATGTCATTTATTGCTTTCTTTAGTTGTTATTTTTATTTTCTTGCTTTGGTAGCTTTAGAATTTATTTTAATGCATTTTAATATTATTTTATTTTCATGCACAATGCTTGGCTTAGTTTTTACATAGTTTTTCTTAGTTTTGAACAATTAAAACTAGTAATTAACAAGATCCAATTCATAATTCAACAAGGGAAGATCAAATTAAAACTAGATCTAGAGAAGAACAAGGGTTTCTCTCTCTAGAAGAACAAAGAACCAAAAATTAGCTAAAATTTTGTGTCTTAGTGTAAAATGATTGATCCCCCATTCTCCCTAGCATCCTTGGGTCTTTTCCATGCAGAAACAGCTTGAATTTGGGCCTGATGAGCCTCAGAAATCGCCAGGCACGATTTCCTTTAATGAGATCACGTGCAGCTTCCCGCGCGTGTGCGCCATGCGTGCGTGCGCGCCGATTGCTTTTGTGATCCACGCGTGCGCGCCAAGTGCGCGTGCGCGTCGATAGGAATCTTCTTATCCGGGCGGATGCGTCCATCCTTGCGCACCGCTTCCAATCATCCTCATCCATGCGTGCGCATGAAGTGCGCGTGCGCGCCAATGCTGCTTTTCCAAAATTCAAATCTTCATGTTCCTCCCTTTTGTGCATGCTTTCTTTCTCTCTTCTAGGCTATTCCTACCCTATAATTCTTGAAATTACTCAATAAATACATCACGGCATCGAATGGCAATAGAAGCGGATTAAAATATGGCAATTTTAAAGCAAAACAAGCATGTTTTTCATCGTGGAGCAATATTAGGAAGTGAACACAAAACCATGCATTTCTTGTGAATAAGTGTGAGAAATATTGACAAAACCCCCCAAATTCTACACAATATAAACCACAAAATTAGGGTTTATCAAATCTCCCCACACTTAAACCAAGCATGTCCTTATGCTTAAAATAAAAAGACCAAAGATCATGGTGAGAAAAGGGCTTATGAAATGTAAACTACCTAAGTGGATGCATGCAACTAATGTAAAATCATCTACCTACTTGGTCAAGGGCAAATCTATCCTCAAAGTACACATGTGAACATATGGGGCGAAAATAGTATGTAGCTTATGAATCCTACCAAATTGGACATCACTAAGGAGTGCATATAACTTGCTAAATGAATGCTTGTGAAAGCCGGGAACAAAGAATTGAGCATCGAACCCTCACCGGAAGTGTATCCGCTCTATTTGCTCAAGTGTATAGGGTTCGTCACTCAATCTTCTCCTAATCATGCTTTCCAAGATTTGTCTTTCATCTAACAATCAACAATTACTTAATGCATGCTTACAAGTATCATGAGGTCTTATTCACGGGTTGTAACAGGGCTAGGGTGAAGGTAAGGATGTATATAGCCAAGTGAGCTTAAAATTTGAGTCCTCAATTAACCTAGGATCCCACTAGACACATAGAACAACCTATACAACTACAATACATTACCTAGCTACCCTTGAGTTTCACTTTTTTGCATACTCATGCATTCTTTTCAATTCACACCCATATGCATTGTTTTCTTCATTACTTTGTCTTGGGGTTTCTTTGTCCCCTTTTATTGCTTTGTTTGTTAGTTTTTTTTTTTGTATATATCCCTTTTTCTTGGGGTCTTGTGTACAAAAGTTTCAATGCATATAGTTCAATCATTCAATACATGAGCATGTTCCCAAATCCTAGAATTTTCAATTACACCACAATTATACACCTATATATCTACCCAAAATTTCCAAGTATATCCTCCTAATTGAATGATACACATCCTAACTTACCTAAGCTAATCAAGGATCCAAATTTAGGGACATTCATGGTTTTTCACTTAGGGTTGTTGATGTGCTCTATTTAAGAACAAAAAGGGTTTATCATGGGCTCAAAATTGGTTAGCAATGGTAGATAAAAGGGTTAAGGCCATTTGGGAAAAGTGACTATTGAAATGATGACCTCAATCATGTAAATGCATTCATACACAAAGTAATGGAGATATAGAATCAGACAAAGCAAGGATCACAATCATAGAGAGAGATATGTACACAAGAATGGGAAATAATGGTTAGAAGATGTAACCATGCAATAGGCTCAAAACTTACATGCTTGTGTTCTTAGCTCAATCACTATGTTCCAAAATACATTCTTAAAGCAAGTTTACTGCAGAAAATTTTTCAAAATTTGGTAGGGTACCCCAAAATACAGTTTCTTGGGGAAGAAGTTATTGTTTTGACCAAGCAACTCTATAGAAACTAACTATAATGCAAGGAGTATTTACAAGCAAAACTAACTACACATGCAATGTACTAACTACTAAGCAAAAGATAAATCCATGGGTATTGAAAAGAAGAGATTGTTACCCATGGAGATCGGTCGAACGACCTCCCCACACTTAGAAATTAGCACGGTCCTCCGTGTTACGAACAATGCGCAAAGGGCGGTCGGGACTGGAACCGTCACTATCCTCTCCTTCAGAGCTTCCATCACTTGGGTTTGAGGTGGATGTGAATATTTCGGGTTCCTCCATGCTAGGGGTAACATAACGCAGAAACTTCTTGATGTAAGTATATCAGCGTTGATTGCACCGCTCATATCTATCAAGCTTCCGGCGTAGATCTTCTATCCTTTGATGTGTGGATTTTTGCCGTGGTGGTGATGATGAAGTGGAAGGAATAGTAGATGGAAGGGCTATGTCAAGGCTTGGGTTGTTCATGGGAAGATGTAAGTATTTTCCGCTTGGGACCACATCGCCCTTAGCCGGAACTATAATCTTCCTGTCCTTTGCTTCCCAAGGAACACCCGCAGCAGCAACTAAATCAGATACCAATGATGGAAATGGCAAATTACCCCGGGCGTGAACTTGACTCATCGCTTGCTTGACAAGAAACGGAATGTTCACCGGCCTCTCTGTGAGAACACACCAAACAAGCAAGGCGAGGTCCGCTGTAAAGGACGACTTGTGGGTGCTAGGTAGCACATAGTGAGATAGGATCTGGGTCCAAGCTCTGGCTTCTACAGTGAGGAAGTGAGCGTCAATATTCTTGGGCCTCATCCAGAGTCGACCTTGGGTCCAAAATGTCTCCGGCTCAGCAATGACTCAGGAGGATCGAGTCCCAATCAAAACCAAACTTCTCTCGCTGACGTAAGACTTCTTGGTAGCCATCCATGTCACTTGGTACCGGTAGAACATTAAGCACTTGCTGAATAGCCTCTTCTGAAACTGAGACTTGCTTCCGGCGTATGTACACCGATTGAAGAGAGGAAAGATAGTAGTTAGTGTAGAATTCTTCCACCCAAGAGAGGTTGATTTCCCTTGGTTTTCTTAAAAGAAACTCCGATCCTCGCCGTTCAATGTGGGGTAGAATATAAGGAGCAACCTTGTCCGGCGGAGCAAGTAGATGCTCAGGATGATAGTTCCTCACAACCATGGAGGGGAACACAAGTTCACAGAAGCGGTTGGGGAACCTTGAAGAATCTTTTGCGGGTTTTCTCTTTTCTTTCTCATCAATAGGAGCGGGTATCTTAGCCTTCTTGGATAGGGATTTGGCTCCTAATGAAGAGTGCGCCTTAGAAGTTGATCTTTGGGGTGCCCTCTTTGCGGCCGGTTTCCTTGGAGCTTTCCCCTTGCCTTTCGTGGTGGCCATCCTAGGAAGGGAAGGGAAATAAGAAAACATTAAACCCAAAGAATCATCTTAACCAAAACATGCAAGTGAAAGGTAGTGCCCAAAAGAAACATTGCAATAATCTTATCATAAAGACATGGGTCACAACACTTGGCATGGGATGCAAGAGGAAGTGAAGCATGCAAAGTGGCATGAGAAGTGTAGTCTCAAGCATCCATAACAAAGAGCAAGTCATGTTCAATGAGTATCTAATCAACAAGCAAAGTGGACTCAATGCGTATGGAAGACAACATGTGAATGAGGAGAAGCATCCAAATTCAAAGTACATTGCTAAAAGAAACCAAAATGGCATTGATGCATTTCCTCGAACACTTGGCGTGCAATTGTCAAGCAATGAGCAATTATGAGATACTCAATCAATTTAAAGCCCAAAATGAAATAACAAGTATCACATAAACATCACATATTGGCAAAGATAGGGAAAAAATGACAAAAGATCTACTAAAGCAATCTAAGCTCAAATTCAATCATCCATGGAAAACTAAGGAAAAAGGAAAAGTAAGCAAACAAAAAGTAAGAAAGATCATCATGCAACTAAAAGAAAAACTAAGTAAAGCAACAAAAAGGGTCTAACTAAAGGAAATAATGCATAGAAAATGAAAGAAAAGAAATGGAAGAAGTGGAACATTGAGAAGTATAAAAGAACAAGGTTGAATTTTCTTTTGTGAAGATGAGAAGAGATAGGGGAGGAGGCGGTTGTCGCCGGTGAGTGGCCGGAGACGGTGGCGGTGAGTTGTGGAAGGAGAAGAAGAGGAGGGGTGTGATGGAGGAAGAAGAAAAAAGAATTAAGGAAAGAAAGGGGTTGAGAAAGATAGGGCGCGCAGCTTTAAAACTGATTCGCGCAACCAGCGCGCGCACGCACAGTCCGCTGGCACGTCGGTGAGGGTTTTAGCAAGGGACGCAGACGCGTCAATGGAGCGCACACGCGAGGTCAGTTGTGCCCCTGGCACAGAACTGGCCCAAAGTTGGCATAAGTCTCTGGATTTTGTACCAAAGTGGGTGAGTGGCGCAGGCGCGCGGACGCGCACAGTGCGCAGACGCGCACAGTGCGCAGACGCGTGCTTGAAGGATTTCACGACTGGCGCGGATGTGCACAGTGCGCGGATGCGTCAGTTTTGGCACAAGATTGGCCCAAGTGTGGCATAACTCTCTGAATTTTGTACCAGAGGGTTCAGATATCGCCATCGGCGCACGCGCGCGCACAGTGCGCTTGCGCGTCGATAGGTGAATTGCAATGGGGCGCGCAGGAGGCAAGTACGCGGTCGCATGAGTGCCTGGCGCGAGTTGGGCACGAAGTGGGCATAACTCTCGGGTATTTGGCCCAAGAGTTGGAATTGCACCACCGGCGCGCGCGCGCACATGCGCTGGCGCGTCGGTGCCCATTTTTCCTTTTTTTCTCTCTCTCTCTCTCTCTCTCTCTCTCTCTTTTTCATAGCATAACAAGACCTATTCTAACATATTCTTGGTAGGTGCTTAAGCTAGTAGTCAAGGAGAATTCTTCATAATTTCATGCACTATCCAAAACATACCATTCTCCCTACTTCAACAATTCATCCATACCAAAATGATGAAAACTATATGAACATCCTATCTATCCAACAACAATAATAAAGCTAGTAATCCTATGCAATCAATCAATCATCAAAAAATCACAAAATTCACAAGAATTTAAGGATACAAACAAGATGATATATACAAGGAAGATCTTACCATGGTGGGGTGCCTCCCACCAAGCACTTTTCTTTAACGTCCTTAAGTTGGACGGTCCTTTTCCTAAGCTTCCTTTCTCCTTGGTGCATCCTCCAATAGGTACACCTCTAGCTCCTTTGGGGGCTTGTAGCCATGATACTTCTTCACTCTATGTCTATTCACTTTGAAAGTTGCTTCACTCTTGGGATCAAACAACTCCACCACTCCATAGGGCTTTATCTCCTTCACCTTGAAAGGTCCTTCCCATCTAGAGTGGAGTTTGCCAGGCATGAATCGAAGCCCTGAGTTGTAGAGGAGGACCTCATCACCTTCTTGAAAGTCCTTCTTTCGGATGTTATGGTCATGGAATGCTTTAGTTTTTTCCTTGTAGATCCGGGCATTCTCATATGACTTGTTCCTCAAACACTCAAGCTCCTTTAGTTGTAACTTCCTAGCTTCACCCGCCTTGGCTAAATCCATGTTGCACTGCTTTACCGCCCAATAGGCTCGATACTCAATCTCCACCGGAAGGTGGCATGCCTTACCATAGACGATCCGGAAGGGGATCATCCCTATCGGAGTCTTGTAGGCCATTTTATACGCCCATAGTGCATCTTCTAACCGGAGGCTCCAATCCTTTCTTTGTGGATTGACCACTTTCTCCAAAATCCTCTTAATTTCCCGGTTGGACACTTCCGCTTGTCTATTTGTTTGCGGATGATAAGCAGTAGCAACCTTATGCGACACTCTATAGCGCTTGAGCAATGCCTCTACCTTCCTGTTACAAAAGTGGGATCCTTGGTCGCTCACGATTGCTCGTGGCGACCCATAACGGCACACAATGTTATTCCTAATAAAAGAAACAACGGTATTGGCATCGTCAAGGCGGGTAGGTATGGCCTCTACCCACTTTGACACGTAGTCAACTGCTAACAGAATATACAAATACCCACTAGAGTTGGGAAACGGTCCCATAAAGTCAATGCCCCATACATCAAATATCTCACAGAACAACATAGGTTGCTGAAGTATTTTATCCCTTTGGGATGTGTTTCCTGACCTCTGACACTGATGGCAAGACACACATAACTAGTTAGCATCCTTGAATAAGGTTGGCCACCAGAATCCACAATCCAACACCTTTTTAGCGGTCCTTTGTGGGCCAAAGTGGCTGCCACATTCGGACGAATGGCAAGCTTCAAGAATTGGTTGGATTTCAGACTCCGGAACACATCTTCGAATTACTTGGTCCATGCCTCTCTTCCAAAAGTGAGGGTCATCCCAAATATAGTATTTGGAATCACTCCTCAACTTGTCCCTTTGGTTTTTCGAAAAGTTGGGAGGGAAGATTTTTGCAACCAAGTAGTTCGCCATTGGGGCAAACCAAGGAAAGCTATCCGACACAGCATGCAGACTATCCAATGGGAATGAGTCATTGATTGGAAATGGATCAAATTTTAAATTCTCAATGCGGCTTAAATGATCTGCAACCAGGTTTTGAGATCCACTCCGGTCCCTAATCTCAATGTCGAATTTTTGCAAAAGCAAGATCCAACGTATGAGTCTAGGCTTTGACTCATTCTTTGTCAATAAGTACTTTAAACTTGCATGATTCGTGTATACCACTATCTTTGATCCTAGCAAATAAGATCTGAATTTATCTAAAGCATGAACAATAGCTAAGAGTTCTTTTTCAGTAGTGGTATAGTTGGATTGTGCTGCATCCAGTGTTTTAGAAGAGTAAGCAATGACATAAGGGAGTTTACCATCGCGCTGTGCAAGCGTGGCACCTACAGCATAGTTTGCGCGTCGCACATTATCTCAAATGACAACGTCCAGTTGAGGCCTCGCACAATCGGTGCTGTGGTAAGAACTCTCCTTAGCTCTTCAAAAGCTTTCACACATTCACTATCAAACTCAAAATCCACATCTTTTTGGAGTAGGCGCGACAATGACAAAGAAATCTTGTTAAAATCCTTGATAAAGCGCCTATAGAATCCTGCATGTCCCAAAAACGAGCGGACCTCCCTCACAGATGAGGGGTGAGGTAAAGTGGTGATAACATCGACCTTGGCCAGGTCTACAGAAATGCCTTCATGAGATACTACATGTCCTAACACTATGCCTTGTCGTACCATGAAGTGACATTTTTCAAAATTTAAGACAAGGTTAGTGTCAACACATCTAGCTAAGACATTGGCCAAGTTCTCTAGACAACAAGCAAACGAAGTACCATAAACGCTAAAGTCATCCATAAATACTTCCAGGCAATTTTCCATTAGATCGGAGAAGACACTCGTCATGCACCGCTGAAAAGTAGCGGGTGCATTACATAGTCCAAATGACATCCTTTTATAGGCAAAGGTGCCAAACGGACAAGTAAATGTGGTCTTCTCCTGATCTTCAGGAGCAATATGAATCTGGAAGTAGCCAGTAAATCCATCAAGAAAGCAGTAGTGAGATTTACCTGCCAAACGGTCTAACATCTGATCGATGAAGGGCAAGGGGTAATGGTCATTCCGTGTAGCGGCGTTCAATCTTCTGTAATCAATACACACTCGCCACGCATTTTGTACTCTTTTAGTGACTATTTCACCGTCGTCCTTCTTGACCGTTGTGATGCCTGACTTTTTGGGGACGACTTGGACTAGGCTCACCTACTCACTGTCTGATATTGGGTATATGATACCCGCATCCAGTAATCTGGTGACCTCTTTCTTCACTACATCGAGGATGGTCGGGTTGAGCCTGCTTTGCGGTTGCCTAACCGGCCTAGCTCAATCTTGGAGAAATATCCTATGCATGCACTTGCGGGGGTCAATTCCCACAATATCCGCTAGGCTCCATCCTATTGCTTTCTTGTACTTTCTTAGAACATCTAGGAGCTTTTCTTCTTCTTCACTTGAAAGCTCACTAGCAATAATGACCGGAAACCTTTGGTTATCCTCTAAGAAAGCATACTTCAAATGAGATGGAAGGGGCTTCAGTTCACTCTTTGCCTCAAGCTGAGGTTCCTTTTCATCAAGCTCATGGTGTTCATTCTTGACAACTTTCTCATGTTCATCCTCTTGGTCATTCGTCTCCTCAACAATAGGGTAGCATAACTTGTTGTGGTCTTCTTCTTGCACTTCTGCTACCACTTCATCAATTACATCACATCGGAGCACGGAATGTTCTTCGGGAGGGTGTTTCATGGCTTCTTCCAAATTGAACTTGATAGTCTTGTCTCCAACCTCAAAGGAATATGTGTCGGTGAAGGCATCTAACTTAAATTTAGAGGTCTTGAGGAAGGGTCTACCAAGTAGAACGGAGGATGAGCTTCTATTTTCTGTTGGAGGCATTTCAAGGTTGTAAAAGTCAACCGAAAAAACCAAATCCTTGATCGCCACAAGTACATCTTCCGCTATTCCCATCACCGTGATCACACTTTTATCGGCTAAGGCAAACCTCGCTGCCGACTTCTTTAATGGAGCTAAATTCAACCGCACATAGATAGAAAGTGGCATGATGCTTACACAAGCTCCCAAGTCACACATACAATCGTGAAAAGTGCGTCCACCAATACAACAAGAAACCAAACAAGTTCCAGGGTCACCACATTTCTTTGGAATAGGTTCCATCAAGGAAGAAATTGAACTACCCAAGGATAATGTCTCCAATTCTCCTATCCTATCTTTGTGTGCACACAAGTCTTTCAAAAATTTTGCATACTTTGGAATTTGTTGAATAGCATCAAGAAGGGGTATGGTTACGTCAACCTTCTTGAACACTTGAAGCATGTTCAAATCAAATTCTGGTGTTTTCTTTGCCTTCTTCACCATGGAAGGAAATGGAATAGGAATGGACTCATCCACTATAGCTTTTCTCTTGGGTTCCTTGAGATTTACTCCTTCTTCCTCATGCCTTTTGTCTTCCATCTCTTCTTCATGTGGAGCTTCAACAACCACTTCTTCCTCATGAATGTCTCCCATGACCCTTGGAGGTATCTCCTCCAATGTAGTCCCTGACCGTAGAGTGATGGCATTGAGACCGCCCTTTGGGTTTGGTTGGGGTTGGGATGGAAGGTTAGAAGAGCTTGAGGGTTGGTTGGTGTTGTTATTGGGAGTTGATGGTTGGTTTGGCATGGTCATCTTTGAAAGCATGTTGGTGAGGTTAGCCAATTGAGCACCCAAGGCATCGAATTGAGCCTTGTTGCTCTCATCTTGCTTCTCCATGAAGGCTCTAAGCTCATCAACTTGATTGTTGGAAGATGAAGGAGTTTGGTTAGATTGTTGTCTATGGTGTGGTGCTTGGTACTTGGTGTAGTTGTTTTGGTTTTGGTTGGGGTGATTTTGGTTGGCTTGGTAGTTGGTGTTATTATGGTGGTATTGGGATAAAGATTGGTTGTTGTTGTGGTGAGAAGAAGAGTTGTTCCATCTTTGGTTTTGATTGCTTTCTTGTGCATTATCTCTCCACCCTTGATGTTGATTACCACCTTGATGGTAATTGTTTTGGCCTTGAGAAGGATAGGGTGGACGGTTGTTGTAATTTACATTGGCTACTACAAGAGCATGTTCCTCTTGAATTTGATGGCATTGATCAGTGTAATGTGTGGTGCTAGAGCACAAACCACAAATCTTAGGAGGGCCTTCAAGTTGAGCAATCGGAGGTGGGGCTTGGATGGCTTGGATAGAGTAGTATTCCTTTTGATGCTTTTGTATTTGGGTAAGGATAGTAGTCATATCTCCAAGTGCTTTGGTTAGACTTGATTCGGAAGGGGATGGTTCTATCACACCCTTGAGAGGGTTACTTCTCACCCTTATATGTTGTGTAGCTTCGGCAACATCCTTTATCAAATTCCAAGCTTCTCCCTCAGTCTTGTTTTTCGAAAGGGAACCACCACTAGAAGCGGTGAGCAATCTTCTATCTTCCACACAAAGACCTCCAGTGAAGTAGCTAATGAGCAAGTGAGTGTTCATTCCATAGTGTGGATAAGATTCCAATAGCCTCTTGAACCGAGACCAATACTCATATAAACTCTCTTGGTCTCTTTGCATTATGCCCGAAATCTCCTTCCGGATGTAGTCGGTCTTTTCCGGTGGGAAGAATTTATCTAGAAACTCACTTCTCAAGAAATCCCAATTAGTAACAATCTCATCCGGTAGCGAATAAAACCATGTCTTTGCTTGCCCTTCAAGAGAGAAAGGGAAGGCAAAAACCATGATAGCCCGTACTCGTTCCTCGAGGTCTATAGTATGAAGTTGGCAACGTTCGTTCCATAGGATTGGAACTAGGTTTGAAACTTAACTTCTCATCGAACTATGTAGATGAAGGATTTATAGTACCCAACGGCCCAGTTCTGGGGTAGGCTGTAGATTCTCTAAAAGTTCAACGAACAAGATGCCGAGCTTCCGTACCTCGGCTACTCCA
>NC_029794.2:95231159-95239567 GCF_000816755.2 Arachis ipaensis
GCCATGTGTGGCTCACCTGTAGGATGTAAAGATGTATTATTAGTGCCAACAGAAGAATAGGAAGTAGCGGACTCCAAGTCACTCTCGGTACCGCCTAGTGATTCGGTATGCTCCTCAAGAGAGGTCGAAGTACTAGCCATATAATCCAACCTCCGTCTAGCTTGCCGAGTATGTAACAAAGTTCTTTCAATCTCGGGATCAAAATCGGCTAAGCTAGAATTCAGTTGAGACCGAGTCATCAAACTTGAGAGTCATAGCACAAATATAAAAGAAATCTAAACTATAGCTAAGTATTGGAAGCAATTAAACTATCTACACTATTCACATATTCACATAACCAATATCAAGGCATATGTTGCAACCACTTCCCGGCAACGGCGCCAAAAATTTGATGGTATCCCGAGGATGTGTACCGGTAAAGATTTTTCTCAATGAAATTGCGTTGCAAGTATAGATCTACCAACAATAAGCCTCGGGCATCAAATTTAGAAGAGGGAATTGGTTGTCACAAGTTCAACCCCAACAGAAATAACCGAAGTATTCAAACCTCGGGTCGTCTCACAAGGAATGGGCAAACATGTGCTTCAACATTGGGTAGAAATCTGGGGTTATGAGTCATGAGCAAGAATGTAAAGGGGAATCTTAACAAGCAAGCAATCTTATAGTGCAAGAAGCTAATTCAAATAACTAAGCAAGACATGAGCAATTCCAAACTAACAAGTAGCATTCAATATGATTCTATTCTAACTAAACAAGTAACTATAACTAAGACAAGTAATTAAGAAATTGAGTTTTCAAATGTGAATAATAAAAGCAACTCTTGGCTAGGCATGGGAATTGGGGTCACCATCCTTGTCTAATAACCATATCTTGACAATTATGAGGAACCAAACTCATGAAGTCTACTTCTATACTTGAAGTATGTCAAATGCTTTGGTCAACATCAACCCATAAGTTCTAACCTCACTACTAATTGACTTAATAGAAGGTTAGCGTCAATGGTTATCAAATTGACCACTAAGGGCTCCCAAATCATCAAATCCATTAGACCCAATGACTCAAGTTTACCTAATTCCCTTAGTCTAGGCCAAGAGTGAAGAGAACTACTCCATAATCAAGTTAAACAATTCATCAAACACATGGTAAGCATTAACAAAAGACATGTTCAAAATAGCAATTAAATTGAAATCAACAAGTATGCACTAACAATTATCAACATACAATCATCCAAACAACACAATTAATCATAGAAATCATCAATGCAACATCAACAAGTCAAGATTCACAACATTCATGAAATGGATATAAAATGACAATTGACAAGAATTCATAAAACTAAAACAAGATCTAAGTAAAATTATACTAAGAAATTCAAATTGAACAATTAAAACTAGTAATTAACAAGATCCAATTCACAATTCAACAAGGGAAGATCAAATTAAAACTAGATCTAGAGAGGAACAAGGGTTTCTCTCTCTAGAAGAATAAAGAACCAAAAATTAGCTAAAATTTTGTGTCTTAGTGTAAAATAATTGATCCCCCCTTTCTCCCTAGCATCCTTGGGTCTTTTCCATGCAGAAACAGCTAAAATTTGGGCCTGATGAGCCTCAGAAATCGCTAGGCACGATTTCCTTTAATGAGGTCATGTGCAGCTTCCCGCGCCATGCGTGTGTGCGCGCCGATTTCTTTTGTGATCCACACGTGCGCGTCGATAAAAATCTTCTGATCTGCGCAGATGCGTCCATCCTTGCGCGCCGCTTCCAATCATCCTCATCCACGCATGCGCGTGGAGTGCGCGTGCGCACCAATGCTGCTTTTCCAAAATTCAAATATTCATGTTCCTCCCTTTTGTGCATGCTTTCTTTCTCTCTTCTACGCCATTCCTACCTTATAATTCCTGAAATTACTCAACAAATACATCACAGCATCGAATGGTAATAGAAGGGGATTAAAATATGGTAATTTTAAAGCAAAACAAGCATGTTTTTCATCATGGAGCAAATTAGGAAGTGAACACAAAATCATGCATTTCTTGTGAATAAGTGTGAGAAATATTGACAAAACCCCCCAAATTCTACACAATATAAACCACAAAATTGGAGTTTATCACATGCTTGTTTCAATTCCTTGCTATTTACATTTCAATTTCTTGCTCTTGCTTTCATTTCCAACCCCCATGCTCTCTCCTTCATAGCCAATAATTGTACATTTCATTGCAACTCCTAGGGAAGACGACCCGAGAGCTAAATACTCTCGGTTATTTTGTATTGTGACTTTATTATTTGATAGTGAGAATTCGTTGTTGGTTTGGACTATGCTACCAACGAAGTGATGCTTGTCTTTGATTGATTCCAAACCATGCAATAATTCTCATCTATCATATCTCTCTTGGTATAGGAAATTTCATCAGATGCATATGTTGTATCTCTTGAAACACCTTTTCTTTTGTAAAATCAACATTGAGGATCTCGAATCTCTCTGCATTTGTCCTTCTCCTGACCACTGCTTCTTCTGTTGAAAAATGTTTCCCAAAGAAAATTGTGATGACAGCTTTTTTTTGTTCTCTGTCCTCATATTTAATCCCTGTGTCGTAAAGAATTGATTCTACTATTTTCTTCTCTTCTTTACGAGGCTTTTCGGTTGAAAAATTTAGTATTCTTGTCACTATGATTTAGTAAACTTGCTCTTAACCTCTAAGTCTACCATATTTCTTCCACCTTTATGAGTTCATCTAAATTAGATTCCTCTTTTTTGTCATCTTTAAAACCTTCTCAACTTTTGCTAGTATGTTGAGGTGGCTTAGATTTTTTTGTGTGCTTCCTTTATCCTCTTTGGAATGTCCCCAGAGGTTTTCTGCCCCAACTGTTCACCATCCCTCCACACTTTTCTATCTTCTCCTAGATGCACACTGGAAAACTTCCCGAAACCTCTTTCACTTGTGGTCGCGATTCTCATTTGTCAACCATAGTTTATCAAACTTGAATCTGTGGGGTCTTTTTCTTTTATTTCTTGATTCTCTGAGCAAATCAATTAGGATAAGACAGTGATCTGACTTATATTATGATAAGTTTGTGAAGGTTTCCAAGTAAATAGAGAAAGTGGGATTGAATCAAAGAACCACTTTTAGTATTTTTTAATTCTGATTATGCAATATTCTAAAATTAGGAGATTATTTCTCTTTTTTTTTTCTTCTCGATATAACTGAACATAAATAGAAATTTCATATATGAGAGATATAAAAGAGTGACACCACAATATATCCTGGTTCAGCCACTAAGTGTAATGTGACCTACGTCCAGTCTCCACCCCAAACAATAGAAGAATTTTCACTATAATCAAGATTGATTCAAACACCAATTCTAAAAGACTCACACTCTTGTAACACACCTAAGCTAATTCCAAGCTTAGTAACCTCTAAGTGCTAACCTAACTTAAATGAGAGGAATCAAGTGCAATATAGTCTTAGTACATTTTCGAAACAAAAGTATAAATTTCTTTCGTGTGAACTAAATCTCTTTACTTTTTGTATCTCTCAATATGAACTTAATTTTAGACAAAAAAAAATGAACACACTTAAACAAGGAAGAATAAAAGATGTATGTGTATGATCTGAATTGGTTTAAATGGTTGCCTTTTTCCTTGGATGAATTTTCGTATATAGAGCTTGATATCTCTTCTTTAATGTTGGAATAGTATTTTTTATCAAACTAGCCATTGCACAATGTTGTACCCATTGGCAGTGAAGAGGGAATCCTTCCCTCTTTGGCTTGATTGTAATGTGCAATAGCTTTACATGGATATATAATCTGATCTTAGAGTTTATTTCTCAATCACTTGCTGTTTTACTTGAATCATAGATTGCTAATTGTGATCCTTGATTGCTTATACATTAATACCTATAATGCTGATTAAGAAAATAAGTTAAAATAGAAAATATCAATGATATTGTCATCACAAGATAAATATTCAATTCTTGACTCAATAATCTCTCCCTTGATGACAAACATGACTAAACTAAATTTAAGGAGAGAGTAATGAGTAACTTCCCTGAATTTTTAGCAGGTATCCCCTGTTTATGAGCATACAGTCAATTAAGAGCAAAGACATAAGCTATATGGTACCAGAGCATAAACTAAAATAGCATTCATAGAAAATGAAAAATCTAGACAAAACATGGTGCATGTGACTATTAAGCATCAGAGCAAAAAATGAGTTAAGCCAGCACCCAAATGCTAGTTCCATTGTAAACACAAACAGAAGACGTCAGAGCAAGAGTAATATTAAGAGCTAAAACCAAAATTCAAGTTTATGCATAATAAGTACATAAAGCATAAAACCAGAAAATAGTTTAATCTCTTTAATTATTTTTCTTTTCGTCATCAAAGAGGAAAACTAAAAAGGTACATATAGCAAAATGTAAGTCCTAGCAGTTCATAATAAAAGGAAATTAAGAGTTATTACAGTCATTCATAATTAGGGCAGAAAAACAGGAGATAAAATTAGAAAAAGTCTCTAAAAACAACAGTAGCAGTAGCATAGAGATATTCTTTAGGCATCAAAGTCAGATTCCTTAGTTGAACCTTCTTCATCTTCTTCCTCAGAAAAGTAGGATATGTCATTGAGCTTCTTGTCAATGATTTCAATTCTCTATTTGGATTTTCTTATTTCCAACTCAAGGTCATCTTCATTCCTCATTGCATTTTGGTACGCGTGATCATGAAATCAGTAAGGTAGAAAACCTCATAGAGCACATCTTTCACAATGCCTAAGAGAATCTTAATGTTGGAACCTTTGCTCTGCTTCTTTGGATCAGCGAGAAAGTCCGACATTCTAAAACCTTTAAGTAGTTCAGTGCAAGGATATTGTCTAATAGTCTTTTTTACTGTACCATCTCTTTTTAAGAATGAGTTATGCTCCTCCACAATTTAGTAGATAAATCAACATTATAATATGTAAAAAAAATTGTATGAAAAAAAAAAGCATAAGGCAAGGTAGTATTTTTCTCACTCTTCACACGCTCATATATATAGCTCATCATCAAGTATACAAAAGAGATGTAAATCCATTGAACAAAAGTATACAATATTAGTGTATCACAAAATATCACTCGTTGGAGGAAACACCCAGAGGTAGGATAAAGTGGTTGATGATAGTAGTTGGGTATAACACCCTACCACACAAAACTTTACGCTATAGTCGTAAATCAACGGTGGTGAGATATTATGACACTTAAAAGAAAGATACATATGTAATTATAGAAGGATAATATTATAACTAGGAACCCGTGAAGAAAAATTTAAATATCATAAGCCTTTAATCACACGTGAAAGCTTTAAAACAATAAGCATTGTATACAAAAGCGGAATATATCATGAATTTAAAGTGAAGATACATAATAACGTATATACATAATAGTTGCTAGTCTCGAACCGCGATAAAAGGCCGGCTAGGATATTACAATACTAGAGAATATACAAAATAGAAAGAAAACCTATCTCTCCAAACAATAGCCTCTAAGAGAAATACACAGCTATATATAATAAAGTTTCAAAAGTGGAGAGAACTCTAGTATCAAAACAAGATATCTCGAAAGTGATCCTCTTCGCTAAGTCACCTGAAAATCCCACACCCTCACCGAGGTGCGTTGCAACCCGTATCTAAAAAATAAGAAATCAACGACGAGTGAAGAACCTAAAGGTTCCTAGTAGGGTAACAGTTCCAAATAAAAACTACATAAGGAAATATGAACCCTCTAGAAAATCCTGATCTCCAACTTCATAGGAATTCAAGCCTAGGGTCTCAACCAATTCATACAGGGTTAAATTTGCTAAGGTAAAAGTATCTTAAACTGTCACCCATCTCATCAATTCCCAACAGTTATCATCATTATTCTCAGTCTCAAGTCTCATTAATGAAATCAAACACAAGCAATAATCAATACAAAACAATCACAATTAGAGAGCAATTACAACGAGTAGAACAATTAGCAGTTAACAAAATATCAATTAGGCAAACCAAGTAATTATGCACACCCAAACAATTGCAAACAAATCCACATGATGTATGTCTATCCTACTGGCTGTGAACTCACATGTCAGTTATACTACCAAACCCGACACATCTGGTAGCTAATCCGGACATCATCTCTCTGTCATGCATCCCCTGGAAGAACATCCCAAGCTTATCACAAGTTGGTTTCAGAGGGAGAGTACCCTGTCATCTTTTCACTAGAGGCCGTACTATCTGGAATATAGTGCCCGCCACACTTCACAATCAGAGAGAGACTGTGGTGCAATAATAGAAAATCCTCAACCTAACTCGTTCATACCACAATCAAAAACTGAATCGAAGGGAAACCTCAACCGTCTATCTAATCCTTGATGTAACAAGAGAGAAAATCCTCAACCCTACTTGTCCACCCCAACACAAGAGAGAGAATTCTCAATCTCAACTTGTATATCCATGAGTGGGACAAACCATCATCTTCACCGTGGACGGGACGAACTACCATCCCCATAACATTTAAAACATTTCATTTTACAAATTTTTATTGGGGAATTACTCAGTTCAATCTATTATATCCACCTGCAGCATATTCAAAGCTTATAATATTATTTTCACATAGCATTATATAGTGCTTATCCAAAACCGAAACTCGTATCTTAGTTGATGGTGGTTCGAACCTCTTGAACCTTCCTCTTCGACCAATCCAAGCCTCAATTAATCAAAGCTTTAATCAACACCAACCAAGTCAAACACTCAAGCAACTCTATTCAATCCAATTACATCTAAATTTCACATGGTTTGTACTGGAATTTTCACACAAATTGGGGAAAGTGGAGGGGAAGAATTTTCTTACCTTGCTCTACATGATCATGGGTTAAAATCCCGCTAGAAATTGAGCTTGAGCTTTCCCTAAAATATCAAAATCACCAATTTCAACACCCACATACCCAAAAATGAAAAATTAGCAAAAATAGAGAAATGCGATGAGGTTTTCTTGATTACTCACCGTAAAAGTGGTATGGAACGCGTGGCTACAAATGGGTCATCGATCGGAGCTCCAATTTATGAGAAAAATGAATTTGAAGAAGGAGATGAATAGTGAAGTTAGGGTTTTCTCTCTTCTCTTCTCTCATGCTCAAGCCTCTCTCTCTCTCAATTGGTGAAAATGAATGAAAATGGGTTAAAGTCATGTTTAGGGTTATTATAAGTGATGGGTGTTTTTATCCTTTCGCCTATTGGCCCTACCTAGGGTCAAATTTTTAAAGATAAGTGTTCCGATTTGTATCCTAAATATTTTTTTGGTCATTTTTATTTCTCTCATATGTAGTACCAGATAGACCTAAGCGTGTATAATTGATTATAACGCCGATATGCATTTTTCCATAAATATGTATATTTTCGTACTCTAAATATTTTTTTGAGTTCAAATTTTATGTGTAAATTTTCAAATTATGAAATTTAAATTTTTAACCCAGATAGGACGGTTTCAAACCCTCTTAACTCAATTTTAATTATCTAATTGACTGGTTAAAATTTTTCGGGTTTTACATTGGGCATTGATAGGGTTAAGGGATTTATGAGTGGTGTGAGCCTGTAGTAAAGAGAAAGACTTGATCATAAATGGTCATAACGACAGTGTTTAGGCTTAACATGGAGGTTAGGTCCCACTTTCCAAAAGTAAAAACATTGATTCTAATATCTTGATATCCCAATGTTTCACCAATGGCAATTTGGTCTTTGTCAAGAACAATGACTTTGTTTTTCACATATGAAACAAGATTGGTATCTTTATAGGTCATATTTGAATAAAATTGCCTAACCAAATCAGGATACACTTTGCCATAAATAGCAAATAAAGGCATCCATCCTTGATGGCTAAAAGTTTAAATAAAGTCCAAACCTTTTTCAGCTAGGGTTTCGAGTAAAACCAATTTCGAAGCAACAATGGGTCTATCAATAATGTAATTTCGAATGAAATACCAGTTAGTAAGGTTTAAAAGTCTTTTGCAATCAAAATTTTATTTTGGAAACTTTGCATATTCGGATTTATAGGCTATTAGGTCATGCAATCTTGGCTTAACAATGGGATAAATAGAGATACAAGAATCCATACTACATGTTCTAGGAAGAGGAGGAAGAGGGCTTCATAGGGGTCTTTTTTTCTCATTTACTGGCCTCTTTTCTCGAGAAGAACTAGGGCGTAAAGAACCTGGTTCAGAGGTAGGGTGGCAAATGGGCCAAAACCCACTGGCTCAGCTCATCTAACTTACCAAAAAAGGTGAGTCGGGCTAGAATTTTGAGACCGCTGTAATCAAAGCTCGTCTAACCCGCACTGCCTAATCGGTGGGCTTTGGCGGGTTTTGACAAGGCGAGGCGGGCTTGCGCGATAGGCCTGTCATTTT